>NC_079325.1:42694791-42858596 GCF_029931775.1 Euleptes europaea | reverse complement strand
TTGTAATGGCTCATTATGCAACCCATCCTTCAGGAAGAGAGATCCGATTAACATCCTGAGGAATATGGGGACAGTCATCACAATACAATTATCAGGCAGAACAGAAACTGTTCTGGCAACACGATCACGCCGGGAATGGTAATTGCTTTGTTCACTGCCTCCCTTCAGCTGCCCCATTACAATATTATGATATCTACCTTTACAAGAATACAATTTATGCTTTGGGCTCATATAGAAAGGGAGCAGACAGAGACGTTCTTGGTGATTTCCCCTTCATGCTTTAAGGAAGTCCCACTACTAATTTTGTAAAGTATAAGCCAGAGCACATTGCATTTTGAAGACCAAACTGTCTTTGGGGTTCAGAGCTGAAGTTGACAGAGGAGAGGGGGTTGGATCCAAGCTGCAACATCTGAAGCACGTTTTGCATGCAGAAGGCCCCCAGTTCGAGTGCTGACATCTTCAGTAAGAAGGGTTTCAGGTTGCGAATATTGTGGGGAAACGTTTCTTGTGCGATATAGAACTAAATGGACCGAGCGTTCAACTCAGTAAGAAGCAGCTTTCTATGCTCTTCTGCCTGCAGAAGGCATCTTGTACTCAAAGTGGTATTGTTTCAGACCTCATGCTCCAGCGCTGCCTGAGAAACATGAAACTAAACCCAGGGGTGTTCTTCTGGTTGTGCAAAAGCTTGGGCCACCACTTGTGCAAGCACAAGCACACACACCATTATTACCTGCTGCATCTATGAATTCTTGTGCTACAGTTGGTTAGGGACTCTTCCTTCTGTTCACAGTTTGTTGAATGCAACCCAGTGAATTGTCCTTTTCAGCTGAAAGAGGGATTTTAAATTTACCTACCTACCTCAGTCCTTTGGGACAGAATGGGGTGTACATTGATATAAATGAAATAAACACCTTAGAGAGAGAGAGGCTAAAGTCTTGTGGAGACCAGCTTTAATTAGCAAGGGCAAATTTTAATGGGTGGGGCTGAGATATTATTATTAATTATAGGAATTAGGAAAGAAAATATTTTATTTTCTGCTCTTTCTTTCAGTGAGTAGTCACTTTTATTACATTGTAAGTTTATCTAACACATTCTTCCATGTTTGAAAAAGGGATCTACATTGAGATTTTAGTAATATGCAGATTTATGTAATCATCGGATCCATTCACTGGTCCATAGGCAAATGATAAACCATCTACAAATTACGGAATATGAAACTTGATTCAAAACCGATAAAAGGAAGTATTTCTTCACACAACGCATAGTTAAATTGTAGAACTCCCTGCCCCAGGATGTGGTGATGGCTGCCAACTTGGAAGGCTTTAAGAGGGGAGTGTACATGTTCATGGAGGATAGGGCTATCCATGGCTAACTAGTCAAAATGAATACTAGTCATGATGCATACCTACAGTATCAGAGGAGCATGCCTATTATATTAGGATGCTGCTGCAGTCATCTTGTTTGTGGGCTTCCTAGAGGCACCTGGTCGGCCACTGTGTGAACAGACTGCTGGGCTTGATGGGCCTTGGTCTGATCCAGCATGGCTTTTCTTATATTCTTACGTTCTCCATCTATGGTTGCCAACCTCCAGGTGGCGACTTCAGAACTCTCAGAATCACAACTGATCTCCAGACTACAGAGACCAGTTCACTTGGAGAAAATGGCTGCTTTATAGGATGGAGTCTATGGCATTATACCTTGTTGAGGTTCTTCCCCTCCCCTCCCCACACCTCACCCTCCCCAGACTCACCTCCAAAATCTCCAGGAATTTCTCAACCTGGAAATGGCAACCATACCTTCACCCCACCAAAAAACTGGTTTTGCAGTACTCAAAATGTCAGATGGCTTTGCATTCAAAACTGACTGTTTTGAATGGGAGAAATCGTTTGAATGCGTCTATTTCTGATCTGCTTGCAAAGTACAGACCATTGGGTCTGTACTTTGCAAGAGGCTCTTTTGAAATAGAACTTCAGGTTTCCAAGGCTGGGATGTAGCTTGAGGTTGTGAGTGCTCAGATTTCAAAGCCTGCTTCAAGCGCAGAAGGCAATAGCATAGCAGTGCACAACACCCTCCCCTGTAAATGGCAGGCAGTATGAAGCCTCTGGCTTGGGCAGGCCTGCTATGAATATTAGGAGCCTGGATTTGTCTGGTAAACAGGAGCAGGCATATCTTAAGGAGAGCCTGCTTCCACATGAACCTGTGTGCATCGAACAGCTTTGGACTTTCCTTTTGCATCCATTCATGTAAACCACTGAACGTCCTTTTGGCTTTAGTCCAATCGCGTCATTAAGAACAGCGCTACTTGTACTTGTCCTCTGCTCTTCTCCAGTAGATGATTGAGTGCCATCTGACCTGGGAGTCCCATCTTCCAGCACTATATCTTTTTTCGTTTTGGATTGTCTCATCATAGGGTTTTCAAGGTAAGGGTTGGTCAGAAGTGGTTTACCATTGCCTTCTTCTGCGCAGTACTAACCAGGGTTAGCTGTAGTGGCACTGCTATTGTCTACAAAAGATCCGCCGCCAGTGTCTCCTTCCACTACTGCTGCTACCCAGTAGCTAACCTTCAAGGATTCCTCTGCCTCTATCACCACTGGAATTGCCTGTTCTCTTCTGCGGATGTGGCCGTTGATCCCTGAAGTGGGTGGATGCATCTTTGTCTGGTGTCTCAGCTGTGACCATTCCATCTTGAGTGACTGCTAGGAGTTTAGTCTCTTGATAGAGCCTAGACCCCTTACGGCACTGCTCCAAGCTTCGCTGACACACACAAACCTCCTTACCACGTTAGGGTGGACATCTCAAATGGGGCCACATGAACCTACCTGACCATATTTAGAGGCCTTGCTTTGGGTGCCCCTGCCATCTGAGGGAAAGGGCCTTCTCAGTTGTGGCTCAGGCTGCCAATTCTGGGTTGGGAAATTCCTGGAATTTGGGGGTCGAGCATGGAGAGGACAGAGTTTGGGGAGGGAGGGACCTCAGCAGCGTATATTCCCATAGGGTCCACCCTCCAAAGCAGCCATTTCCAGGAGGTCTCCAGCCCATACCTGAGGGTTGGCTGCCCTAGATGTGGCACCAAAATTATGGAATTTCCTCCCCAGGGAGATTTGTCTATCCCCTTCTATCATTGTCATCTGCTTGTGGGTCAAGACTTCTTGGTTTTGTTTGGCGTTCCCATACTCATTCTCATTGACCCTTCCTCTCATTCATGTGTGTTCTTTTTCTGTTTTAATTGTTTTCATATATTTACATGTGCTTTTAATTTTGTTTTAATATTTTTAATGTTCACCCCCTTGGGGTCCCTAAGTTAGGGTTGCCAGCTGTTGCTAGGGACACTCCTGGAGATTTTGAGGACGGTTGACTGGGGAGGGCATGGTTTGGGAGGGGAGGGACGTCAGCTAGGTTTGCCAGGTCTCTCTTCACCACCGGCGGGAGGTTTTTGGGGCAGAGCCTGAGGAGGGCAAGGTTTGGGGAGGGGAGGGACTTCAATGCCATAGAGTCCAATTGCCAAAGTGGCCATTTTCACCAGGGGTACTGATCTCTATTAGCTGGAGATCAGTTGTAATAGCAGGAGATTTCTAGCTAGTACCTGGAGGTTGGCAACCCTAACCTCAGCCGGGTGTAATATCATAGAGTTCGAAAGCAGCCATTTTCTCCACGGGAGCTTATCTTTGTGCCTGGAGATCAGTTATAATTCTAGGAGAGCTCCAGCCACCACCGGAGGTTGGCAACCTAAGTTGGGTAGAAAGGGAGCTTAATTAAAAAAAAAAAAAAGTGTAGGACTTTCAGCTTGCTGCATCTGAGACTCAGGCCATTGACTTCTGGGGCCTTGAACCGGAAAACACACCCTACAGGTCCAAATTTGGGCACAGCTGCCTGTGCATGCGGATATCTTGTGGCAGATACCCGATGGCGCATAATCACAAATTGACTGAGCAAGTGGGCGACGAGGCCTTGGTGATCTTATTAAATCTTAATGTAAGATTTAATGCATCGAAGCAATTCTTGTTCCATATCATATTCTATAATACCTGGAGAACGGCGTTCTCATGAGATGCATCTCTGAGATAGCAGAGGTGCAGCCGAGCCTCGCCCTTCTTCAGGATGTGCAACTGAACATTTCTCAGTCCCACCCTCTGAGAAACAAAATTTCATCTCTCAGGAACGCCCACATTACCTAGCGAGAAATATGTCTATATTCCAGCCTCCAGAAAGTAATGCTCAGATTCAGGGCATGTTCTCAACTTTTGTGAGCTGCTGCCGAGGCCCGATAAACTTCACCGTTGCCCCTTTTATTCAGGAGCATGACTTAAAATGCATCGAATGTCCCCAGTGTCTGTGTCTTGCAGAGGATGCTCAGTAATGGTGAACAAGTTAACTTTCAAGGACAAACACCTCTCCCACCCTAAATCACAGTTTGAATACCACTGCAACATGAGATATGAAAGTCTTCAACATGTTACGGCAATGATATGCCAAATTCGGCCTCAGACCAGGTCCTTATGTGTGATGTGCAGCAGCAGCTTCCAGAGTATAAAATACAGAGGTGTGCAGTGCACACACTCTAAAGATGAAAACAGGGACAAGCGTGTAACATCCTTGTTCTAAAACCAAGGTTCCCTAGCGCATCCACAGTACTGCACATTGCACACAAACAAAGCATCACTTTGTTTACTAAATGTAGTATGCATTTGTGTGTGTTAAGTGCCGTCAAGTCACTTCCGACTCATGGCGACCCTATGAATGAAAGTCCTCCAAAATGTCCTATCTTTGACAGCCTTGCTCAGATCTTGCAAATTGAAGGCTGTGGCTTCCTTTATTGAGTCAATCCATCTCATGTTCGGTCTTCCTCTTTTCCTGCTGCCCTCAACATTTCCTAGCATGACTGTCTTTTCCAGTGACTCTTGTCTTATCATGACGTGACCAAAATACGATAGCCTCAGTTTAGTCATTTTAGCTTCTAGGGTCAGTTCAGGCTTGATTTGATCTATAACCCACTGATTTGTTTTTTTGGCAGTCCATGGAATCCGTCACACTCTCCTCCAACACCACATTTCAAAGGAATCTATTTTTTTCCTATCAGCTTTCTTCACTGCCAGCTTTCACACCCATACATAGTAATAGGGAATACGATGACATGAATTAATCTAGTCTTGGTGGCCAGTGACACATCCTTACACTTCAAAATCTTTTCTAGCTCCTTCATGGCTGCCCTTCCCAGTCTCAATCTCCTTCTGATTTCTTGGCTGCAGTCTCCCTTTTGGTTGATGGTGGAGCCAAGGAATAGAAAATCTTGAACAATTTCAATTTCCTCATTGTCAACCTTAAAGTTGTGTAATTCTCCTGTAGTCATTACTTTTGTTTTCTTGATGTTCAGCTGTAGTCCTGCTTTGGCACTTTCTCTTTTTACTTTTAGCAGTAGTCGTTTCAAATCTTCACTATTTTCTGCCAATAATGTAGTGTCATCAGCATATCTCAAATTATTAATGTTTCTCCCTCCAATTTTCACTCCACCTTCATCTAAATCTAATCCAGCTTTCCTAATTATATGTTGTGCATATAGATTGAAGAGATAGGGGGATAAAATACATCCTTGTCTGACACCTTTGCCAATTGGAAACCATTCCGTTTCTCCATATTCTGTTCTAACTGTGGCCTCTTGTCCAGAGTACAGGTTGCACATCAAAACGATCAGATGTAGTGGCACATCCATTTCCTTTAAAACCAGCCATAGCTTTTCATGATCCACACAGTCAAAAGCTTTGCTGTAATCTATGAAACACAAGCTAATTTTTTTCTGAAATTCTCTCGTAATCTCCAGTAACCAGCGTATATTTGCAATATGATCTCTAGTGCCTCTTCCTTTTCTGAAACCATCTTGAACATCAGGCATTTCTCGTTCCATATATGGTAGCAGCCTTTGCTGTAAGATTTTGAGCGTTTACTAGGCCATAGCTTGTCTTCCGCTTATTTAAAAGCTGAGATGGGAGTTTGCTCTTTTAGTTAAAGATAATATTGTGCGTGTGACGTGCCATCAAGTTGCAGCCGACTCATGACGACGACCCCTTATGGGGTTTTCATGGTGGTCTCCCATTCAAATGCTACACATGAAGCCAGCGGGGGGACCTTGGGCTAGTCACAGCTCTCTTCGAGCTCTCTCAGCCCCACCTACCTCATAGGGTTTCTGTTGTGGGGAGGGAAGGGAAGGTGATTGTAAGCTGGTTTGATTCTTCCTTAAGTGGCATATAAAAACCAACTCTTCTTATTCTTATTCTTCTGCTAACCAGGACTGACCCTACTTAGTTTCCGAGATCGGGCTATACCATGCTGCTTCCCTCTTAAAGATATATTAGAAAAACTTATTTTTCTGATTATGTTTTATCATAGGCAGCATTCATAGAGGGATGCAAAAATGTACCTCCATTAGGGTTCCCAACTCCAGGTAGGGAAATTCCTGGAGATTTGGGGACAGAGCTTGGGGAGGGTCCTCAGTGGGGTATAATGCCATAGAGCCCACCTTCCAAAGTAGCCCTTTTCTCAGGAGTAGCTGCTCTTTGTCGTTTGGAGATCAGTTGTAATTCTGGGAGATCTCTAGCCCCTACCTGGAGGTTGGCAAACCTAGCCCCCACCAAAGCAGCAGAAGCAGGCAGAGGGAACAGGCAGGAACAGAATCCATATCTGCTTCTTCCTGCACTGCAGGTAGGGTTGCCAACCTCCAGGTACTAGCTGGAGATCTCCTGCTATTACAACAGACCCCCAGCTGGCAGAGATCCGTTCAGCTGGAGAAAATGGCTGCTTTGGCAATTGAACTCTATGGCATTGAAGTCCCTCCCCTCCTCAAATCCCCCTCCTCAGGCTTTGCCCCAAAAATCTCCCACTGGTGGTGAAGTGGGACTTGGCAACCCTAGCTGCAGGCTTCTGCTGTCCCCCATGACAGTGATTGTGCCTTCTGACACTCCTCCTTCCCTCTCTTTCCTTACCAAGCCATGTTGTAACACTACAGTGTGGCTTGGCAGAAAGGGCAGACAAAGTGAGCTGCCCTATGGCATTCTGAAAACGGAACATAGATCTGCCTCCTTCTTGTATTAGCAACAGAGGGAGTGTCTACACAGACACTCCACCGCCACCACTACTTAATTTCCGCTTGGAGCCAGATTAAAACAGGTTTATTTTTAAATTTGTTTTAAAGGGTAAAGCCCTGGGAACACCAAAAGCTGAACTCTGAATGAGCACAGTGTCATATGGATGTTCCACTTTAATGCAGGGGCTTCCTGCTTTCCATGAAGGGAAGAATCCCTGTCTGAAAGCAGACACGGTCAGAAATATATCTTGGCAGCCACAATGTGTGACATGGCAAGCTACATCATGCCTTCACGTTCATGCGCAGGCATCTCTATGCACATGTTCACTAAAGTCATGATGCAACACCCACTCAGTGATTTAACTGTTTGAGATCGAGGGGATGAATCCTAAAGAATGACAGTGCTAGTTATGCAGACTAGAACACTTAATATACCCAGAAAACCCAAAAGGAAAAAAGGGGATATTCCTGATAAACAGGGAAAAATTGGAGCATATGTTCCTAGTGTTATTCAAGAAGAATAACACTAATAAGTGTTATTCAAGAACACTAAGAATAGTGTTATTCAAGAAGAATAACACTAAGAATAAGTTGTCTAAAAGGCAGTGTTTTGCTTACAAAATATACGTTCTCCTTTACCAGTTTCATGTTAAAAAGTTGTGGAAGTAGCTCTTTAGGATGTAAGGTAAGATATCATGCCCCGCAGCATCTTATTTCCAAATGTGTGTGCGTTAAGTGCCATCAAGTTGCTTCGGACTTATGGTGACTCTATGAATTAATGTCCTCCAAAATGTCCTATCGTTAGGGTTGCCAACAGCTAGGTAGTAGCAGGAGATCTCCTGCTAATTCAACTGATCTCCAGCCGATAGAGACCAGTTTACCTGGAGAAAAATGGCCCCTTTGGCAATTGAACTCTATGGCATTGAAGTCCCTCCTCTCCCCAAACCCCCCTCTCTTCAGGCTCCGCTCCCCAAATCTCCCGCCGGTTGTGAAGAGGGACCTGGCAACCCTACCTATCGTTAATAGCCTTAGGTCTTGCAGACTGAGGGCCGTGGCTTCCTTTATACAGTCAATCCATCTCTTGTTGGTTTTTCCTCTTTTCCTGTTGCCTTCAACTTTTGCTAGCATTATTGTCTTCTCCAGTGACTCTTGTCTTCTCATAATGTTACCAAAGTGCGATAGCCTCAGTTTAGTCATTTTAGCTTCTAGGGAAGCTGGTTTGACCTAGAACCCACTGATTTGTGATTTTGACAGTCCATGGTATCTGTAAAACTCTCCTCCAACACCACATTTCAAAGGAATCTACTTTCTTTCTGTCAGCTTTCTTCATTGTCCAGCTTTCACACCCATACATAGTAATGGGGAATTCTATGGCATGAATTAACTTGATCATGGTTGCCAGTGACACATCCTTAAGAATCTCTCCTAGCCCTTCATGGCTGCCCTTCCCAGTCTCAATCTCCTTCTGATTTCTTGGTTGCAGTCTCCCTTATGATTGATGATGGAGCCAAGAAACAGAAAATCTTCAACCATTTCAAATTCTTCATCGTCAACCTTAAAATTGTGTTATTCCTGTAATCCTGCTTTGGCACTTTCTGCTTTAACCTTCATCAGTAGTCATTTCAAGTCTTCACTATTTTCTACCAGTAATGTGGTGTCACCTGCATATCTCAAATTGTTAATGTTCCTTCCTCCATTTTTCACCCCTCTTTCATCTAAATCTAATACAGACCTCCTTACAAAATGTTCTGTATACAGATTGAACAGATAGGGAGATAAAATACTCCCTTGTCTGACCCCTTTGCCAGTTGGAAACCATTCTGTTTCTCCGTATTCTGTGCTAACATCAGACTCTTGTCCAGAGTACAGGTTGCACATCAAAACAATCAGATGCTGTGGCACACCCATTTCCTTTAATATCAACCATAGCTTTTCATGATTCACACAGTCAAAAGCTTTGCTGTAATCTATGAAATACAAGCTGATTTTCTTCTGAAATTCTCTCGTGTGCTCCAGTAATCAACATAAATTTGTAATATTATCTCTAGTGCCTCTTCCTTTTCTTAATCCAGTTTGAACATCTGGCATTTCTTGTTCCATATATGATAACATTATTTGTTGTAAAATTTTGAGCATCATTTTACTTGCTTGAGAATTTAATGTGATGTTCTGATAGTTGCTGCAGTCTTTGACGTCCTTGCAGTCTTTGTTTTGTTTTCCATATTTGTTGGCATATTCTTGTTAAGATTTAGATGGACGTTTCTGTGGCTTGGAATAGCTCTATTGATATCCCATGTGCTCCTGGTAATTTGTTTCTCCGCATTGTTCTCAGTGCAGTTTTCACTTCACTTTCTAAAAATGTAGGTTCTTCTTCAAAAGATTCTTCTTGGATGGGATATGTTACCCTATCATCTCTTTTGTATAATTCTTCAATGTATTGTTCCCATCTTTTCTTTATTTTGTCCTGTTCAGTTAATGCATTTCCGTATTAATCTTTCTGCATGCCTAACCGTGCTTTAAATTTGTTATTTACACTGTCCTTAAACACTTCAGGAATGCTGCTTAGGTTGTATTTTGGCACTGTGAATGTTTTAGTGTTTTTCTTCAGCTGTATTCTAATTTTCGATATTAACAATTCATGGTCTGTACCACAATCGGTTTCTGGTCTTGTTTTGGCAGAAAGAATAGAGCTTCTCCATCTACTGCTTCTGATTATGTAACCTGTTTGTTTTCTATATTGACTGTCCGGAGATGTCCACATATACAATTGTCTGTTTGGTTGCCTGAAATGTGTCTGCAATGAATAAATTGTTGTCTTCACAGAATTGTATGAGTTGCTCTCCTGCTTCATTTTGTGCTCCTAGGCCAAATCTGCCACCAATATTTGATTCTGCTTTGTTTCCCACTCTTGCATCCCAGTGACCTATTATTAGCAGCACATCTTGTTTAGTTGTGTGGTCAATTTCCTCCTGGACACTTGCATAAAAGTTTTCAGTTTCTTCCTCACCAGCATCTGTAGTTGGGGCATAAACTTGAATGATAGTTATAATAATGATAATAAAATTTTATTTGTACACCGCCCTGCCCCGGCAAGCCAAGCTCAGGGCAGCTAACATCATTTAATTAAAAATATAATATTGATAGACTTTCCCTGAAGTCTGATTGATATTATTTGGTTGGACATTGCATTATAGCCCTGACTGTCTGTGCTACACCTCGCCTCACTATTAGAGCAACTCAGTTTCTTCTGTTTTCGTCATTCCTTGAGTGAAACACTTCGTAATTTTCTGACTGTAAATGTCCTAATGCAGTCCATTTTAGTTCACTCACTTCCAGGATTAAAATTTTTAAATATTCCATTTCTTATGATTTTGAGCTTACCTTGATTCATACGTCTCATGTTCCATGTTCCTATTATATGAGTTGAACAGCTTTGGACTTTCCTTTGGCATCCATTCATGTCCACGACTGAATGTCCTTTCAACGTCCAAATAGCTGGGTAAAAAAGAGAAATTCTTTTTAAATTTCTCTCTCAGTGAAGTTCAAAAAGCACAAATACTGATTAATTCTGTCCCCAACCCTAAACTCCCTATGGTTGCCAACCTCCAGGTGGGGCCTGGAGCTCTCCCAGAATTACAACGGCTCTCCAAATTGCAGAGATGAGTTCCCATGGAGAAAATGGCAGCTGTGGAAGGTGGACCCTATGGAATCACATCTCTGCTGAGCTCCCTCCCCAAATCCCACCCTCCCCAAGCTTCAACCCCAAATCTCCAAGAATTTCCCTATGTGGAATTGGCAACCCTAACTCACATACTTAAGGCCCTTATCTTAGGTCTGAACAGGGCAATTTGTAAACATTAACAGTAACAAGCTACAATATGCCTGTTGACAAGCTTTGCCTTAGGCAGCAATGGTGCCCGAAACTCAGGTCTGCCATAGATCCTGTGGAAACTCATTATTATGTGTCATTCATCGGGTTGGCTCCTAAGGGTCATATCCTATTATTCCATTCTGCTAGCAGTGGATCCTTCCTCTAGTGCAAGGATGCTTTTCTCCAGAAGAGGAGGAGTGTTCTGCTGGAAGAAAGTTTAACTGTAAGTGGAATGGAATTATAGGACCCAACATCAATTGAAGAAGAGCTACCAAATTAATTGTAATTCATGTATTAATCAATTGAATCTGCATCACTTGTATGCGAATGAAGCAATCGTGTTGGCAGGAAAACTGGAAAGTCCCTCAATCAGAATTTAAAAAGGCTAAAGAAGTAATTTATCAGGTTAAAAAATGAGAATCTGGAGTTTGGTTAAGATTGGCAGAAGAGTCAAACAAGGGTGTTAGCTGATGTTGACCCCCATGTGACTCTTGCAGTGGAAAAATGTCTATGGCATTTTGATATTGTAACTATATTATTTACAATTGTGTATTCTAGTTTTTCCCCCCTGTATTTGCTTGTGACCAATTGGTCTGTGAGCACAAATAAATGAATGGAATGGACAAGGGTGTCCATTATCTGCTTTACTTTTGCCTTCACTTTAGAACCTTTAGTTATTGATATAAGAAATACTACGGATATTAAAGGAATAACAGTTGGTTCATGGGAATTTAAGCTAGCATTATATGTAGATGATATAGTCTTATTTATAACAAATGTTACTACTGCTGGATCAGACCAAGGCCCATCAAATCCAGCACTCTGGCCAAACCAGGTGCTTCTAGGAAGCCACAAACAAGACGACTGCAGCAGCACCATCCTGCCTGTGTTCCACAGCACCCAATATAATAGGCATGCTCCTCTGATACTAGAGAGATTAGGTATGCAGCATGACTAGTATCCATTTTAACTAATAGCCACGAATACCCCTTTCCTCCCCTCTTAAAGCCTTCCAAGTTGGCAGCCATCACCACATTTGGGGGCAGGGAGTTCCACAATTTAACTATGCATTGTGTGAAAAAATACTTCCTTTTATCTGTTTTGAATCTGTCACCCTCCAGCTTCAACAGATGACCTCGTGTTCTAGTATTATGGGAGAGGAAGAAAAACTTCTCCCTGTCTACTCTCTCCAAACCATGCATAATTTTGTAGACCTCTATCATGTCGCCCCTTCTTTCCAAGCTAAACAGCCCTAAGCGTCTTAACCGCTCCCCATAGGACAGTTGCTCTAGTCCCCTAATTATTTTGGTTGCTCTTTTCTGCACCTTCTCAAGCTCTGTAATATCCTTTTTTTAGGTGTGGTAACCAGAACTGTACACAGAATTCCAAGTGTGGTCTCACCATAGATTTGTACAAGGGCAGTATGATAGCAGCAGTTTTATTCTCTATTCCTCATCTAATTATGGCCAGCATGGAATTTGCCTTTTTTACAGCAACCGCACACTGGGTTGACATCTTCATTGAGCTATCCACTACCACCCCAAGATCCCTTTCTTGGTCTGTCGCTGCCAGCACAGATCCCATCAGTGTATATGTGAATTTTTTTTTTTGCCCCAACTACTACTACTTCTTGCAAGGCTTTAGAACCTATTTTAAAAATGTATTCCAAGGCATAGGGGTATAAACTAAATATTCAGAAATCAGAAGTTATGTTTGTGAACTATGAACCCTCTAGCCTAGGTAAAGAATGTTGGATAGCCCAGGTCAAAAAGTGCACAGGCCCTGTGAAATATCTGAGTATTCATGTATCTTTGGATAAGGCAAAATTATATAAGAATAACTTTGGTCAGATCATTAAAAGTGTTACAGATAAAATATCTACTTGGAAATCCCGTTCACTATCACTTTTTGATAGGATTGTTTTAAAAATGATCTTGCAACCAAAATTAATTGACGTATTTTTAAATATCCCTCTGTGTAGCTCTGATTAAACGCTAACTGAGTGGCAGAAGATATTCCATGAATATATCTGGCAAGAAAAAACACACAAAAAAACAAGGATGGTTTGGGCTGATGTCCAGAAAAGATGGTTTACAAGGTTTGGCCGATCTTAATATTTCTTTGTATTACCGTGCCTCTAGGCTAAACTGGACGGCTTTATGGAATAGCAATAAGGAAGCAGACAATATAATACTTGAACAATCATTTGTAAAATTTCCATTAGGCAGGTGGTTCATACTAAAGACAACCATGAGAAACAATCACAGCGGTAATAATAATTGTTATATTAATTGTATTATCGATTTACTGGCATTTTTTTTTTTTTACTATAGCTCTCTTTTAATAGGGGCTTAGACTGGAGTGACTGCATAGGATCGTGCTGGCAATGTCTTCCCTGCCAGACTGTAAGGCCACCAAATTGAGCAAAGGCCACCGTTTCAACAAAATGTACATTTACACATTTAAAACCCATATATAGGATGATAATATGTAGTTTATTGAAATGATACAGTGAACTATAATGAATTAGAAAACAAATACAGAGGGGATTACATATTAATTTGATAGAGGAGGGGAGAGGGGAAGTCAGAAAAAGTCAATACTGATTAGATTGATTAATTTGAAATTGTTTTATTTTATGTAACTCTGAAGACGACAATATTGAAATTGTATGTGACTTAATAAGAGATGGATTGACTCAATAAAGGAAGCCACAGCCTTCAATTTGCAAGATCTGAGCAAGGCTGTCAAAGATAGGACATTTTGGAGGACTTTCATTCATAGGGTCGCCATGAATCGGAAGCGACTTGACGGCACTTAACACACACACATGTGACTTAATAAGAAAACAATTTTTTTTAAAAATGTACATTTAAACATTTAAAACCCAAGATCACTGTCCTATATTTATTTAAAGATTTGTATCCGTTTTTTTCCTTTGCGGCCAACGCAAATAACAACAGCAACCCTTAAAAAAATAATATTAAGTCCAATTGACAGACAGGCTCGATGTGTCAACTGTCTTCAAAGACGCTTCAGCACTTCAGGGGGGCGGGGTTCAAATCCGTCATCAAGGCAAGGGCGGGCGCGAAACGCAGCCATTCGTCCGCCCGAGGCCGGTGCGCCACTTTACTGGTTGGGCCCGCGGTGGGCCACGCCCCTTTACCCCTCTCCCTCCCCGAGTCCGAACCGTCTCCCCCCCCCGCCCCCGTCCCTGTCATTCAATCTCATTCCCTAGGAGACAGTTGCCTAGGCAGGGTTCGAGCGAGGAGGAGGAGGAGGAGAAGGGCGGGGCCAGCGGCCCAGCGGCAGCGGCTCCCGAAGCGGGGCGCATGCGCCGAGGAGGGTAACGACCGGCGCGAGACGGAGGCGACCAACCGTCGGAAGGGAGGGAGCGCGCGCTCGCCACAGGCCGCGCGGGTGCGCGAGCGGCTACAATTCCAGGGAACGGACTCCGCCCCCCCCCGCTCCTTGCTTTCCACAAGGCGCGCGCCCGGCAGCGACGCACGCACGCGCGCGCGCCTTACACCCCCCCCATCTTTTTTTTTCTGTTTATGAGACGCGGCGAAGGCTCGCCGGGCGCGCGCGCCTCACTCCCCCTTCAGCCGCCCGATTCCTGTCCTCCCTCCCCCCCTCCGGCCCACAGCGCGGTGGGGCCGCGTAGCCTCCGCCCGCCCCTCCTTGGAGAGCCGTTCTGTGCCCCCCCCCCGCCACCCCTTTCCAGATTTGGGCCTGGGCGCGGCCGGGGGCTCCGAGCCTGATGGGGGAATGAGGTAGCTGCGGCTTCGAGAAAGGTGAGGGGAGGGAGAAGTGCGGCGTTGGGGGTGGGGGGTGGGGTGGGAAAGGCTGTGGGTCTGTCAGTTGGAAAAGGGGTGGGGGGGGTGGCGCACCACCATATGGGTGGTGGTCTGATGGCTGGGCGAGGAGGGGGGCGAGGGAGGGACAGCAAAGGGGGGAGATGTATGTGGTGGTGTCTGATTATGGCGTGCGGGGTTGGTTAGGCTCTGTGGGGCAGGGAAGTGGGCGCAGCGGGCGGCCTGGGCCAAGACTGGGGGTGTGCGTGTGAATGAGAGTGGTTATGGTTATTGCATGTTTTTATGTGGGATTATAGGGGAGGGGGGGAGGGGGAGTAGGTTGTGGAGCTGGTCTGGGCCAAGATTGGTGTGTGTGTGGGGGGGTAGGTTTATTCAATGTTTGCTTGGGGTCTACTAAAAGGAACTGGGGTGCGAGGCAGCAGAAAAGTGGGGGACGTTGGTTTGGTTTTATATAGGGGAGTGGGTGTAAGGCGCCCACAGAGATCGAGGTCTGGTTTTGTACATTATGAAGCCAGTTTCAAATCAGAGGATCTAAGGGCAAGACTGGGGGTGTGCCAAGACTGGGGGTGTGCGTGTGAATGAGAGTGGTTATGGTTATTGCATGTTTTTGTGTGGGATTATAGGGTGACGGGGAAGGGGGGGAGGGGGAGTAGGTTGTGGAGCGGGTCTGGGCCAAGATTGGTGTGTGTGGGGGGGGTAGGTTTATTCAATGTTTGCTTGGGGTGGACTGAAAGGAACTGGGGTGCGAGGCAGCAGAAAAGTGGGGGACGTTGGTTTGGTTTTATATAGGGGAGTGGGTGTAAGGCGCACACAGAGATCGAGGTCTGGTTTTGTACATTATGAAGTCAGTTTCAAATCAAAGGATCTAAGGGCAAAGGAGGGATCTGGGGAATGGGGAAGGCCAGAGTTGGATTGGGGGTAAATTACGTACAAAGAGAGGAAGACTTAAATATTATGCTGTTATTGTCTGTGTACAACATAATATTACACATGTAACGACTGTCTAATTTTGTTTATAGAGGGAAAAATACAATTTTTCGTAGCTGTCAAGAGGCTAGAATTTGGGTGCAGGAAAGGCCAAGATGAGGTGTGTGAGGGGTCTTTTGGCAAGGATAGTGAGATGGGCTTCAAAGATAAGGTTTTGGAGGGGCTTGTTTCGAAGGGGCAGTGGGAGTGAGAACCAGATCTGGAGGTCTGGTATAAGGACTGTAAAGAGGAAGGCAGAAATATAGTGAGGAGGGGCTAAGATGGGTGTTAGGTGAGAGCTGAATCCTGTTACTGTGATGTTATGTTTATAACAACAAAATTCTAGAGAGGCCTGGGGAGGGCTTGAAGCAAGCAGGAGCAAATCTAGGGGAATTTTGGAAAGGAGAGTAGTAATACAGTGGAAAGAGAAGCTGTGATGGATGAGGGTGTTGAGGGAACGACCTTCTTTTGTTGTCTTTGTTGGAGAGCAACACGCTGCCAGAAAGGGTAGGTCGAAACACCTTTCCTTTTGCCACCTTGATCTTGGCATGTGCCCGGGTGTGCTGCAGTAAGGAATACATTGGTGAAAAGACCTCTTTGCCCTGCCCCTTTCCCTTGATCTTCCTGCCTCAGGGTGTCTGGTGCTTCTGTTTCTCTCAGCTGCTGATTTCTCTTAGGGGTAGGGTGAAGGAAAGACACAAGGGCATGACAGGAGTGAGAAACCCCTGAGCCTCTTCCTTCGGTTGCCTTCATTCCCTGTTGTGAAACCCTCCTCCCACTTTTCCATTGTTGGGGAAGCCAGATGATAAAGACTTCCCCTTCCAGCCAGCTGCTTGGTACCTGTCTGTATTGTTAGACAACACACTGGAGAGAGAGAGAGGTATTTGCAGCAAGCTTATGCTGATGGATATGAATAGTATAAGGTAGTCTGTGCCTCATATAGCAGAAGATGGATTTACCTAGTTATTGAAAGTATATCGTAGAGTGTTAAACAGCTTAAGTATTAGAGGCAAGGAATTCAAACTAAGATTTGCTGTACAGAGATCAAACCCTGCTATAACATTATAGTTTTGATGCTACAGAGTTTGTTCCTGATGTTATGTACATATTTCTCATAAACTGTGATGCATAATTGTTAGGCTGGGTTCTTATTTTTGTTTCAGATGGTGGATGTTGATGTTTGTGCTGGTGGGGATAGCACCCGAAGAAAAATGGATTCTCTGACAGATAGTGCAGCTGAGATCATTCCGTTGGAACTCTATGATTCATCTCGAGCAAAAATTGCTGCTAATTTACAGTGGATCTGTGCTAAAGCCTATGGAATAGGTAAAAATCCCCATTGGGTGATTATTCTTTCTCTCCGGTTTTGTATTTCTCGTCTTGTCCTTGCAGATGTTAAATAAATTTGAAACTATCTCCATCTGTGTTTTAAATATAAATTTTGTACCAAACCAGTTCACGTTCTTGCCTCTTGCAGTTGTTAATGCCTGTTAGGAGCCTGTATTGTACAACCTCTTTCCTTGTGAATGGTTTTTAGTTGTATGTGCATGAATCCTACTTTATCTGCCCTGCCCTACCAGATAGTGCTCTCCCACAGAGATTTGTGAATACTGCGCTCTTGCAGGCCTCTAAGCCCTTCAGTGTGCTTCTTTAGCTCAGTCATCTTGGCAAAGAGTAGATCCTTTCTGCTGGGTTTGGATGGATCATAATTGATTAGTGATAAAATAAATGATCTTGTGGGTTTTTATAGTGGATGCAAGCATTCATTTCTTTTGTGTATTGAGGTACCTGCATTCTAGAACTTAATAGTGTTTGTATAACATTTTATGTTACATTCGCCATGAATAAATGGAAGCAGTTCCAGCAAATACCTCATTTGAAGTTCCAGTTTTAATACAAAGGTGTTGAAATAGGACCTTTATGGTAGTTTCTAAAGCATCATTGCAAATCTGTGTTTTGCAATGCAGTGGTCCCTAAATATTTTGATTTCTTAGATTTTGCCTTCTGAGCAAGGTTTTTGGCCTGTCAGCAGTACAATGCCTCTAACTGAAACAAAATATAATACGTGGTCGGACTGTAGAAAATTAGATAGCCCTGTTAATCTAACTCTGATTTGACAAACTCTAATATGCTTAATGGGTTAACAATAGCTTACTTTGTGGCAGTGCTAAGTAATACAATATATTCCTGCAATTACATAGCTTTGGTTTGTTTTCAGATAGGGTGTTACCTTTTGCTTCTGGAACTGTGCATAATGGGTATGTGGACCAGGGAAAATAGGAGTGTCAGCTATGTTTCTATTTGGTTTTGCTGATTGTTTTTTACCTGATTATCTGTAACTGTAGTTGAAAAATTATAGCTGAATATAGGTATACATAGGCATGTTGATGTTTTTGTAAAAACCAGACAAAACAAAAGGTGCACAGAGAATCTTCAGATATGTAAACAGTAATTAGTATTTATTCAATGATCCCAAATAATGATCAAAGGATGATCAAATAAATACAAAAAAAGTTTACATATTTGAAGATTCTCTGTGCACCTTCTGTTTTGTCTTGTTTTCACCTTTTCTGTTGCAGCTTATCTGGGCAGTTCTTCAATACAATGTTTGTGTAACTCTGGCTGTAATAGTTTTATACTAGCTTTAAAACCAAGCATATAAAACAGGGGTGGGGAACGTTTTTCTTGCCAAGGGCCATTTGCGAATTTATAACATAATTCGGGGGCCATACCAGGCGTAGCTCTCCCGGCGGAGGGGGGGTAGAAGCTAGGGTTGCCAGGTCTCCCGCCACCACCTGGAGATTGGCAACCCTAGCAGAGGCTATGCAGAGTAGGGAGGGAAGGAAGGAAAGAAGGAAGGAAAGAAAGAAAAAGAAGGAAGGAAGGAAAGAAGAAAGGGAGGAAAGAAAGAAAAGGAAGGAAGGAAAGAAAAGGGAGGCTTCCCCTCCAACACCCCCCCTCATGGGGCTCTCTCTCCCCCCCCCTGGGCCACCCTGCAGCCCAGGATCGCGCACACACACTCACCCACGCGATAGGGGGAAGCACCCCCTCCCCCGCATGGGGATCTCACACACACAAACGCAAGAATGCCGGCCGGGAAGAACGGAGCACAGGGAGGGCTGGGCAGGGACCCTCCGGCGGTGGCACGACTAGCGCACAGGCCAGGGGGAATGGAGCACGGGGAGGGTTGGGCGGGGACCCTCTGGCGGCGGCGCGGCAAGCAGGAAGAACAGAGCATGGGGAGGGTTAGGCAGGGACCCTCTGGTGGCGGCACGGCAAGCGCGGGGGGCAGGAAGAACGGAGCAAGGGGGGTTGGGCGGGAACCTTCTGGCGGCGGTGCAGCAAGCGCGGGGGGGCGGGAAGAACAGAGCACGGAGGGTTGGGCAGAGACCCTCTGGTGGCAGCGCGGCAAGCGCGGGGCCCGGGAAGAACGAAGCACGGGTGGGTTGGGTAGGAACCCTCTGACGGTGGCGCAGCAAGCGCAGGGGGCAGGAAGAACGGAGCACAGGGACATCCTCTATTGGTGGCGCGGCAAGCGCGGGGGCCGGGAAGAACGGAGCACGGGGAGGGCTTGGCGGGGACCCTCCAGCGGTGGCACGACTAGCGCGCGGGCCAGGGGGAATGGAGCACGGGGAGGGTTGGGCACGGCAAGCACACGGGGGAGGGAGAAAGAATGGAGACGGGAGCTTTGGCCACCCGGGGAACTTTAAGCCGCGGCGCGGCAAGCACACGGGGCGGGGGGAGAAGGAGGCAGGAGCTTCGGCTGCCTCAGCAGCTTCAGGCCGTGGTATGGGGTTGCGGCTGGGGGAGCGCCCGGCCACTCGGGTCACAAACAAGCTAGGAGGGGGAGGAAGGTTCAGCTTACCTGGAAAAAGCTGGCAGTAAAGGGGAGGGGTGCTGAGAGAGCCTGCCAGACGCACGTGTTCTCTCTCACGAGGAACCGAAAGCAAGGAAAAGGAAGCCGGGAGACTTAGGGGAAACGCCCCCATAATCATCCAATCCACCTTCAGTTTTTTGTGCATGCGCTCCCGCTTCCCAGTGAAGCCTGAAATGCTGAGAGGAGGGCCTGGCTAGCGATAGCTAGCTCCGTGGAGCTCCTGGCCTTGGCAGATGGGCTGTGGAGCTCCCAACCTCGGCAGGCGGGCCGGGGGCTGGACAAAATGATCTCGTGGGCCAGATGTGGCCCGCGGGCCGGAGGTTCCCCACCCCTGATATAAAATAATGCAGTATTTATTTACATTTATATGTTGCCTTTCTCCCCAATGGGGAACCAAAACAGTCAACATTGTTCTCCTCTTCTCCATTTTATCTTCACAACAAACTGGTAAGGTAGGTTAGGCTGTGCGTGTGTGACTGGCCCGAGGTTATCCAGCAAAATTCCATGGCAGAGTGGAAATTTAAACCTGGGTCTCTCCCAGATACATCACACTTGCAGGAGTGTGTCATGTGCAAATTAAGAATCTGCTAGTGGCTGGCATGTGTTTGTGTAAATAACCTCCATGGGAACAAGCTGTTTGCTTGTGACATCAGCTTCTAGACATATAATTGAATTTTGCTTTAAAATTAATGTAAAGGCTTGCCTTATTTTAACTTATAAATAAGTTTATTAATTCAGTAAGATGTGGGTGAAGTCAGTACTCCCATAAAGATATGAATCTGCCTTAGATCAGACCATTGCTTTGTCTATGTCTGCTTTTTCTACTCTGGCACTCACTTTCTAGAGCCTTGGGCAAAGAAAGGTCTGCAAAGAGATACAGTGATTGAGCCATGGACCTTCTGTTGGCATATGAAATGCATCTTGAGTAGGTTGAAGTACAGGCTTTTGTAAACTACTTGCTGCTGTCTTTAAATGACTCCTGTCTGAATTGTATTTTTCAGTATCTGGTGGTAAAATTATCTTATATTTTAAACATTTGCAAGCAATATGGTATACAAGATTTCCGTCTAATTTCATGTATGTTTCACTTCATGTAGTTTTTTTCTAGACAATAGTTCCTATTCACCCTAGAGAGCACTGCTGTTTAGTGTTTTAAGGGTCTTTGCAGTGCTTGGGTATGTGAGGGAAAAACCAGTGAGCTTTGCCTGGTGTTAAAGGTCTTGGTAAGTGCCTGGTCTTGTGTGACTCTTAGAGTGCAATCCTAAGGGGGTGTGTGTGGGGGGGATGGGGCAGCCAACTGCCTCCTGAGCAGCTAGCCGGCCTGAAAAAACAAGCTTTAAATGTAATTTTGTAAAAACCCTGTGAAACTCCTCCATAGGGTTTCAGGGGCTACACCACCCTTTTTGCCGGCACAAATTCGCGCCACCAAAACGGGACATTCTTGGTGCAAAAGGGCTTAAGCAGCTGACTAAAGTCAGCCCCTTCCCCCTGGGATGCCCTCTTTGGTGCCAGCGCGAGCCCTGGTGCTGGGGAAGCGCTCCTGCGCGGCTCCCCAACACTAGCATAAGTGGCCCTGCGTCAGCATTTGCGCCACTTCAGCCAGTGCAAGTGACTCCAGCGCTGGCGCAGGGGTCACGCTGGCTCCTAAGAGCTTCCACACACATCCCTTCAGGATTGCTCTGTTATTCATATACTGTGACCTTCACATGAGGGCTTGGTTCAGAGGGCTTAATTTCTTGAAGCCAGATTGTTTTTTCCCCATCAAGTATAGGTATTGATGATTTCTCTGTGGAACAGCTTCTCAAGATAGGCCTACTAGGCTTGTTTTGCTGAAAGTGTTAAGAAAGCTTTATTCTGCTGGAATTCTGGGAGAGAGGCAGCGAGCTGTCTTATTTAGGCTGTTGCTTATATTTTAATATAATCACTACTTTAATGTTGTTAAATATTGCTTTGTTGTATTGATTTTCAAGTTGTAATCCATCTACAAGGCTTTTGTGAGTTAAATTGATGGGATATAAATACAAAAACCAAGTGCTTCCCTTGTACTGTTAGTACTTGAAGTACTGCCTTGTAACCTGTAATTAAAAGTTGAGATAAAACTTTCTTGTTCTGTTATTCCTCCCCCAGCGTAGAAATTGTGGAACTTCCATCTAGACGTGCCGCATTGGGTTGATAGAGTCTTGCACTGTCCAGATTATGTGACTAGTATAGGAATACTATTTGGTCTACAGCTGCTTTCATGGGAAATCCTTTGGTCTTAATGATGTAACACTGACCTATATTATACACATTCAAACACTGATATATTTGCACTTTTTAGAAATGCAGCACCCAGTGTGCTCAATAGAAGAGGAGGTGTAGAAAAACCTCTAGTAGAAAGCACAGATGCTTGCCTCTAGGTGAACACCTGTATGGCAAACTGTGTGTGTATATAGGTGGCTCAGTCCTACGTGCCAGCTTGAGAGAAAAAGCCAGGGACGGGTTTCTTGTTTGTTAAAAGGTATCTTGAGAGTTGAGCATGCGGTCTGACAGCGGCAGCCACGTTTGGCTGGCAGTGCCCAATACGCCAGTTGGGGAGGGTGGAACACAGCAAGGCTCTCAAATGGATGGTTACCTTTTGGGAAAGGAAGAGTGCTATCTAGCAGTCAGTGGAGTTCCCTGTTCATTTCTGAGGCTGGAATTCAGAAGAAGACCTAAGGAGGCTGCTGTTTCAGTGCTGCGCTTTGTTTCCACAATGTGGAGCTGAAGTGGTAGCTCCTTCTGTGCTACTGAAAGTTGTACAGAGAAGCTGAGGGGAGTAGGTTGGGTGAGGGAAGCAGCAATCCCCCCCAAGAACATTACATTCAATAGACACCAAGTTGCTGATGGTCCCCAGCCCTAGGAGTTTATGGCTGTCCTCGATAAGAGCCTGGGCTTTTTTGGCCTGGTGGAATTCTCTTCCTAGTAACAACAGGGCCCTGCAGGACCTTAAAGAGTTCCGCAGGGCCAGCAAAACAGAGTTATTTCACCAGGCCTACAGTTGAGGGCAGCCGCGGATGTCATCGATGTTGGCCTACCTGCCCACCTTTATCTGTATTTGTTTATTAGGAGCTAGAGGGGGCTTTTATTTTATTAATTAAATTTATATCCCGCCCTCCCCGGCAAAGCCTGCTACCTGCGCTCTCAGCGGGTACTGTATTTTTAGCAATATCCAGTGTTTATGTTTTTAGATTGCTGAGATTTGTATAGTTATTTATGTTATTTATGTTAATTTTGATGTTATTCGCCCTAAGCCTGGCTTTGGCTAAGAAGGGTGGGTTAGAATGAATGAATAAATAAATAAATAAATAATAAATAACCCCCATAAGAAACTATGTGCAAGTCTGTGCTGTTCCCCAGTATCCTGCATATAATGTCACAATGCTCTGTACAGGGCCTATATGTTTTGTTTCTTAGGGCAAATAGCTTTGAAGGAGAGATTGAGGAAAACATACACTGTACTTTTACCTCATCCTGGGGCCCTCCCTACAGTGGCTTTTAAGGTTCTTTTAATAAGTATAGGACCGTGTTGGCGAACCTATGGCACGGGTGCCACTTCCGGCACGCGTAGCCCTTTCTGCCGGCACTCACGGTTCCTCCAATCCGCTGGCCTCTCCGGCTCTGCCCCACCCCGGATGGGGGAGGCTGTAGCCCAGGGGTGGGGAACCTCCGACATCATTGGCGGTGGCCCCCGGACTCTCCCACAGAAGCTGCCGCCATTGCTGCCGCTGGAGCGTGCGCGGCCAGCCAGGCGGGTGGGAGAGCGGGGAACAGAAGCCGAGCGCCCACACTCGGCATGGCTGGCGGCTTCTCCGGCGCCGTCTGGGCCTATGCAGGCGGAGGGGCATGGCTGGTCGGTGGGTGCGAAGGAGGCGCCCTCTGCCCCACCCTGCTCGCCTCTCACAAGCCTGCCACCGCGCCCCACCGAGTGGCAAATCCAAGGCAAAACCTCCCATGCATAAATGGCCTCTTTCTTTTTCTGTCTCCCTCTGTCCTTTTCTTTCTCTCCCTTGCTCCATTTCTTTCTCCCTTTCTCTCTCTTTTTCTTTCTTTCTCTCCCTCCCTTCCTTCCCTTTCCCCCTCCCTTCCCTTCTTTCCTTCCTTCCTTCTTTCCCTCCAGCGGCTTCTCCAGCACCCTCTGGGTCTGTGCGGGCGGAGGGGCGTGCAGTCCTATTCCACCTTTGAAGTGCCCACAAGCTATCCTCCAAACACCTTTCCATTTGTCTTGATATGTAGAGAGAAAACACTAAGGAACTAGTTGCCAATCTCCAGGTACTAGCTGGAGATCTGCTATTACAGGTGATCTCCAACCAATAGAGATCAGTTCCCCTGGAAAAAATTGCCACTTTGGCAATTGGACTCTATGGCACTGAAGTCCTTCCCCAAACCCTGCCCTCCTCAGGCGCCACCCCAAAAACCTCGCACTCATGGCGAAGAGGAACTTGGCAACCCTAGCCTCTCCCTCTGGGCCCCCTCTGGGGGTGGTATTCAGGTTAAATTGCCGCATTGGCACTCGGCAATAAATAAGTGGGTTTTTGGTTGCAGTTTGGGCACTCGGTCTCTAAAAGGTTCGCCATCACTGGTATAGGAAATTTGATCCCACTGTCTCATCTAGTTTGGACATAGTTTGGATTCAAAATGGTCATATGCCAAATTATAGGCTGTGTTAACTAAATTGACAAATTCAGAGCAACCACATTAGAGGCAAAAATAGAATTATTGGGTATGTGTGTGTTTAGAGCAAGAATTACATTCCAGTAAGTGGAAGTTAAAAGATGTTGTTAAGATACAGATCACAAAACTGAGCAGCGCACCTCTTTCTTAACCATGTTCTTTGGCTGGTATAATCAGTGTGAACAGTTCTGCCTTGGGTATAACTGAGGGCTCCCAAAGCCATGTTTGGTGGAGTACAAACTTTTAAATAAATAAAATAATCTTGACTTAGGTTATATAAGTTAAGAATTTGCTTGACTACTATTAACTGCTATGTTGCATTTCTAATTAAATAAATATGAAGGGAAGGCAAATGATGCAGCAGCTTCACTCTGTCTAAAGAGATCTGAATCGTCAGTGCTTGGATGGGAGACCTCTTAGGAGCTGATGTATACTACCTTAAATTCTATGATGGAAGAAATGTTAGTAGATTTTAACAAGTGTGCCCCCTTACTTTATTTACCTCTTATTCAGTGGCAGTTGTGTGTTAATGGGGGAGGATGCTCAATACTTTCCATACTTTTTCCCCTATTCTCTCCCCCCACCCCCACAGCAAGATTATCAGAATATACATTTGGGAGGATAAGCAGCTTGTGAGGGAGAGACAGAAATGGGGGGGGGGATAGAAGAAGATTTAAGCACCCCCCCCCAGTTGCAAGTCCTCCACACAAGATGACCCCCGAATGGCTGTTTAGGGCATTCACTGGTCTAGTCTGATGGACAATACAATTAAATAGCGCTAGTGTGGGGAAATTAGTAGATCGTGATCGTAATTGTGAAGTAGCTTGAGGGCCTCCTGTGGGCTACAAGAGGGAATATAAATTTGAACTTGTGGCGTTGTTTGTTATGATTGATTGTTCAGCTTTTGCTTGTAAAGAAGGCTGGCTCTGACTTTATGTAAATGACAGCGATTAAAATATTCTGTGAATTGGGAGGATTTTAAGAAGTCACAAGTGTGTGTATAATGTACAATTAGGAAAGAAAGTGCTTTGCAGTGTTGGTAAGACTGAAATGCATCTAAGATGACACAACCAAAATATTATCGGGTGAGGTTAAGGTAGTTTAGTCTTTCTGAACTTGTGATGCCACATGTAGACCTTATAATTTTTTGCCAGTTTGATACTAATTCTGTTAAAAGTGAGGTAAATTAATCCCAAAAAATAAAAAATCTGTTGTACAAATGAAAGTATTTTTCTCGGGAAAATAGCGTTCACTTTACTGGCGTGAGTTCAAACACCAAACTGAACTACAACTCTTCAAATATTTGCTTACCAAGTTTTTAGCACTACAGTTTTAATAAAGAATTAACATAGCAAAAGGTATCCCGCATATCTCTGAAAGTGTCAGAATATAAAATTTTTGGCTGAAAACTAATTGGATTCAAAAGGATAACTCAGGTAGGCAACCTGTGGTACGGATACCAGGTAGATGCATGCCAGCCACTTTTTCATGGCTCACAGGGCCAGTTCTCTGCCCAAGCAACTGAGGTGCTTGCAGCACTGAATTCCAGACCCTAGAAGTCTTGGATGGGTGTAACTCTGCTTAGGATTGCACTGTTGGTCTCTTATTCTCTCTCCCCCCAAGGTCTCACTTGTTGTCACACAAGTGTCTTTGTAGGGAACATTGCCTTAGTTTGGTACTCATACTGAAAGGTTATGTACCCCTGAGCTAACTTGTGGTCTTCAGCCAATCTTTCAGTTCATATGGGCAGTATCTTAGCAAAGGTACTTACTGCTCAAGAACCTTCCTAGTCAATGCTACTGTAATTTTGCAACTTCTCAAACACTCTAGAATAAAGTTCTTTTATTTATTAAGGCCGCTATCCTGAGAACAATTATTGTGACATTGATCATACTAGTGCCATACAAATTTTCAGGAAGGGTCCTGTCCTCTTAGCTCAACACTCCTTAAGACTCCATGTCATGCAGAAGAGCTAACGGATTAAGGCTCTCTCAGAGAACCCAGAGTAGCCTTGCTGTAGAAAGCTGAGCACAGCCCTGCAGAAAGCTAGGAGCATAACATTTAAGGCCCTGAGACACAAAGGTACTCAGGATTTAAGACCTAGTCTCGTGGCTTAGTTTATATTGCATTATACAACAGAGTGGACATTTTTGTAAAGATGGTGCTATATCATTCCCTCCATCAGTAAAGGAACGGAGCCTTACAGTACAATCCTGTGCAGAGTTCTTCCCGTTTTAAGCAAATTGAAATCAGTGGAAAGACTAGAGCTAATGCTACACTAAACTGCACTGCGATAATTTGCTGGATGTACTTCATTTTAAAAATAACTTCAGGCTTAAGTAGTCCCGTTGTTGCAACTTTCTGACTTACTGTACAAGTTGAGATCAGTATCCCATATAAAAATAGTAAACACAAAGACAATTAACTGAGTGCTACTCAATGAGAGGTGCAAAACAAACAAAAATGCTACCCTTGGTCTGAACATTTTGAATTGTTGCTTTTAAATAGTGGACAATTCCCTCCCTGAATCATTGGAACAGTACAATTCATAAGTGTTAAATATTTTCACATTATCCAAAAGTCTACATAGGGTTTGGTCCACAGTACTTAGAGCTGTATTGTACAGTGTTGGTCACTGGTTTTCCCTTTAATTAATAACCAGTGACACATAAATGTTTCATGCAGAAACCAGTTTTAACAGTTTGCTCTTTTAAACTTCCAGTGTAGATATTTTTACTCATTGCTTAATTTCTCTTGCAAAGTTGCTGCACTGCTCAAGATAAGTTGAGGTGTTTACTATTGCCAGTTAGCATTTTCTCTCACACCCACTTAAGCCTAGTGTGAGATAGAGTGGCTAAGAGAATAAGCTGCAAGATGGAAGTCTCAGGTTTAAATCTTAGTAGTAGATTGCCTTAGGCAAGTCTTACCTCTTTTTTTTTTTTTTTGCATACAGCTAATACTAGCCTACCTCTCAGGGCCATTGTGAATTTCTGGGAGATGGATGTGAATCTGCAGCTTTCCTTGGATTCTAGGAAGAATGTGAATATTTTGCTTAAACTACCCAGATGGCATAGTACAGATTCCTTGAACTGTCCTAGGAAGGAGATAAAATTAAGACTTCTATAGCTGTGGCTTAGCTATAATTAACAGCATAAGTATTTGCTGGCTAAAAGGCTAATATATAGTAGTTTCAAAAAACAGAAATGTAACTTATATAACCAGTACTTTGCACTGTATTTATATGTGAGAAGCTAGCAACAAAACATTGAAATAACAGTACGATTAAGGTTTTGAATATGGAGGATGAAGAAGCAAAACATATACTCCAGCTTCTTGCCTTTTGGTATGCCTTTAAAAACAGCCTGCTTCAACTCTGTAAAGTTGAAATAAATAAATAGGCTTGCAGTATTTTCTTCCTGCCATTGATATATTGGGCATCAGGGAACCAGTAGACATGTTTCCCTAATCAGCTAAAGCTACAGGTAGTAACTTTCCCTATACCTAGGTTATCCGGGCTGTGTAACCGTGGTCTTGGAATTTTCTTTCCTGACGTTTCGCCAGCAACTGTGGCAGGCATCTTCAGAGTAGTACTCTGAAGATGCCTGCCACAGTTGCTGGCGAAACGTCAGGAAAGAAAATTCCAAGACCACGGTTACACAGCCCGGATAACCTACAAGAACCAATGAACTCTGACCGTGAAAGCCTTTGACAATATTCCCTATACCTAATTTACCCCTCTACTGCTAAATTGGTAGGGAAAATACTTGTAGAAGGAGGTATTGTTTGGAGGTGTTCTGCATCATAACTTACATGGATTAAGCCGCCCACGCTGATTCTGCTAGGCCCACTCCACCTTTTGATTTGGCAGTACTCTCTGCAGGGGTCAACTGAGTCTTGCTGTGGCTTGCAGAGTCACAGCATCTAGACCTCCATCTACACATGCCACTCTGTTCTTCCCCTTCCATATTTTTGGGCTGTTCAGGAGATGATGGAACCATATGATGATTCCGTCGTGTTGCATTGTGATTCTCCAAGGCGAGATCCATCTGATTGGTGTTGCTTCTCCATCAGGATATTGAGGAATGTAGTTCTCAGTTACTGAAATCTGTATAAGCGAAACTTGATGCTCTGGACAAAGCCTATATAACTGATGTTTTTAAAAAGGCTCAGGCTGTGGGGTGGGATTCTTGATTGAGTATGAGTGCAGACCTTCGAGAAGTCATAGGCACTGGGTTTCTATGAGTAATCCACTGCTGCCAGAGGATATGTGGCCTGGAGACCCCAAACAAAAAACTGCAAGCAGAATCTAAAGGAGGAAGCAGATGAGTTTTGGGCTGTGCTAGAGCAGCTGGGTGAGCTCTGCTTTTCCAGAACCAGGTGGTAAGTTAGAATTATTTCTGCTATCAAACCCTAGGCTTAGAGGATGAGGGAGAAGCATTGGTGTTAGACAAACGAGTGGGGATGTCAAGAGAACCTTCTTGCTAAAATAGTCTTTTGCCCTGATTCTCAGGTTCTTGTGCACAGCACTTGGATGCGCACCTGCCGTCTCTGCACACTGTCCTGCCACATAGATATTTGGTGTTGTATTGTAATCACGTGGAAAAATTTGTCCACTGTTTTCCTTACATGTAAGGTTGTGTGGGAGAAAAAACTCTGTGGATGGGTGTTACATGCAACTCTCAAAGAAATGTAATGCCGCAGTCATGCTGAAGCACATGAGCTCAGTGGCTTAAGTCCTAACTGTTTGTGGCATTGACTTTAGAGATTGGTTGCCCATGAAAAGAATGGGCTGAGTTTTTGTTTGTTTGGCTAAGGTTGCTACTATAAGAGCAGGTCAGACCACATTAGGTGATTTTCTGGTGAGGGCCAAGGCAAATAGCAGAAGAATTACATCCATCTTGCTGACATGAAGTTACCAGATGGTCCTGTATGGGACTCTTGCTTCGGTTTTCCTTCTTGAAAAATGTTAGTAGTGACTACAGTAATGAAGTTATGAGGAGAGACTAAATCACTTCACATTCAATACCCTGTGTAAAAGATCAATATTACCTTTGCTGGTATTGATGGCAGAAGCAGTGAGCTGAGCGCTCTGTGAATGAGTTCATAATGACACCAGTGAATGAGTTCATAATAAGAAGTTGGCTGATGTCTGTCTAGCACAGGGGTTTCCAAACTTTTGGGCCACTGCCCCCTTGGTTGCACAAACTCAACCCCAGCGCCCCCTATCCTATATATAAAATAGGGGTTTGCATGACTCAATAAAAGAAGATAATAGCAATAAAATTTCAAAACAGTAACAATTAATTGCACATCTATTCAAAATAAATAAAAACTTTTTAGTTGAAATTTATTCAACAAAACTGATGAACTTGATCCAGTGGTACCAGCTCTTCCACCAAATTTGCCAGCATGGTGCCGTAGCTTGATCTGTTGTAAATTAGTCAACAACACAGTTGAAGGGGCCCACCTATAGCGCCCCTGCTGCCCTCTTGCCTGTTAGTGCCCTCCTAGGTAATCCCACCGCCCCCCAGGGGGTGGTACTGCCCACTTTGGGAACCACTGGTCTAGCACATATTTATCCCACCTTTCCTTGAGTGTACTAGAGCAGGGCTTCTTAAACTTTTTCCACTCACGACCCCTTTGTGCCCGAGAAAGTTTTACGCAACCCTGGTTATGTAGGTATATAAAATAGGTCTATAAATCAAACTTTTACTGATAATAAATCATAAAGAAATTTATTTTAAAACATTTTTGGTATACATATAATTTTGCCATTTATTAAAGATAAAAGCAAATTTGCACACTAATCTGCATAAATTTTTCGCGACCCCCACATTCAGTTACACAACCACATATGGTGTCACGAACCACAGTTTAAGAAGCTTTGCTCTAGAAAGCTACAGATGGTGCAAATGGTTATGGCTTCCCCATTTTATCCTGAGAAGTGTAGATTAGTAACTGGCCCAAAGTCACGAAACAAGCGTCATGGCAGCCTGGGGATTTGAATCTGAGACTCCCAGATCCTAGTTTAACACTCTAGCCCAGTGGTGTCAAACCCAATTGTTACGAGGGCCGGATATGACATAAATGTCACATGGTCAGGCTGGGCCATGCCTCACCAGCCCAGATTGAGAGGGGGTGGGTAGCTGCCTTATCTGGCTTGCAGGCCAGATAAGAGCTCTCAAGGGGCTGGATCTGGCCCTCAGGCCTTATGTTTGACACCCCTGCTCTTGCCCATACATTACACTGCTTCTGCAAGAGAGGGTTATCCTGCCATTCAACAAAAGCATTCTCTGAGCAGGCAGGCAAAGTCAGCAGAAGGCATAGGTAACAAAACATCCACGAAAAATAACTGAAATATTCTGAAAAGCAGGCTATAGTCCTGTGTAAGTAAAAGTAGTCCCCTGTGTAAGCACTGACCCATAGGGTGACGTCACATCACAACGTTTACTAGGCAGACTATGTTTACAGAGTGGTTTGCCATTGCCTTCCCCCAGTGTAACCCTACAGCAGGGGTGGGGAACCTCAGGCCCGGGGGCCATATGTGGCCCCCGAGGACATTTTTTGTGGCCCTCGGGAGCTCTGGGACCCTGCTGCAGAGGCGGGGCGCAGGCCGGCCCTCCCAGAGGTGTTCCGGGCACCACGGCTTACAGCGGCGCTGCGGTGCCCTTTGGACCTCCTCTCGCCGACTGTCGGCTGTTGAGCAGCGAGAAGGAGGGGGAAAGAGGCTGGCGGCTCCCGGCGGCAGAGCATGCATGCAGGAGCCGATTGGGCTTCGGGGCGGCCCTTTTGTGGACTCTGGGGAGGAGAGGGCATGGAGACTGGGGCCCGGTCGTGCCAGGCTCTGTGCGCCGCCGGGGGTGTGTGGGCAGGGGAGGCTAGGGCCCAGTCGCGTGGGGCCAGCGGGTGTGTGTGTGTGTGGGGGAGGCTTTTCTCTCTTCCTCTTTTTCTGTCACTCTCCTTTCTCTCCCTCTTTCTCCCTCTTTTTCTGTCTCTGTCTTTGTCTCCCTCCGTCCTTTTCTTTGTCTCCCTCCGTCCTTTTCTTTCTTTCTCCCTCTCTCTCCATTTCTTTCTCCTTTTCTCTCCCTTTCTCCCTCCCTTTCTCCCTCCCTCCCTTTTCCTCTTTCTGTTTTCCTTCCTCCCTTACCGATCAACTGTGGGCTGCGCCTCCCTAGCACCTCGTTTGCTTGGGCCCACTGCTGGCTGCCCTTCCGCCTGGGAGGGGGGAGGGGGGCACCCCGCAGGTCTTCTGTGTGGCCTCCCCTGGGGTTGCCAACCTCCAGGTGGTGGCTGGAGACCTGGCAACCCTAGCCTCTTCCCCCCCCCACCGGGAGATCTACACCTGGTATGGCCCCTGAATGATGTCATAAATGTGCAAATGGCCCTTGGCAGGAAAAAGGTTCCCCACCCCTGCCCTACAGGCTGAGTACTCCTGTGTAAATAAGCCCCACTGTACCTTTTACAGCAGAATACAGTTTATAAATGGAAAACAAAGCAAAAAGCTAGCTGAGATTTGAAATGTTAGGGTTGTTGTTTTTTGATCATGTAAATAAAAATTATTCTCATAGCTTAACATGCTCTGAATTCTTGGACTGGAGAATCATAAAATAAAACACAAAACATTCCATATGTTCAAATTACAACCCCAACTAAAGCAGGAAAAAAACAAATTGTTGCCTCCAGTCCCCAGCCTTCTAGCAGTCTGGCCTTGTCCAAACAGAAAAAGCATGTGTCATGCGTGGCTGCTCATTGGCCATAAGAATGCCTCCCTAGAAACCGCTGCTGTCTGAACTTAATATGATTCAAAGCATCAGAGTGAAATTTAGATGTTCTGTACAGTAAGATATTTGGTTATCTTGTGTCAAGGATATAAGCTACTGAACATCTGGCTATGGCACAGAAATAGAGCTCTGGCAAGGACGTTGTATGGGAGAGGACCCAGGTGCAGGGCTGATGTATGTGAGGTTATCTCCATAACAAGTAACTGTGTAGAAGAGCTTTTGACTCAGGTGGCTGTATGCCTTCGGGCCACATTGCATTGTTTCTTGAAAGTGTCAAGGGTGATTAGTAATTGGCAACACTTGGAACATTTTTGGGGTTAAAGGAAGTTCTGGGGAGGAAAACTTTGCCTTGCATGGGAGAGCTGTTTGGGTAGAAGACATTTTTGTGTATTTAACAGATGCATTATCATAAGAAAGCAAGAACCTTGCTGGAATGGACCAGAGGTCCATCGGGTCATCCTTCTTCCAACAGCAAAAATCCAGGTGCTTCTGACAATTGGACCATGTAGGCAAGAACTCTTGTGTTTTTTTCCTGATATTCAGAGGTGTGATGCTTCCAAGTTATCATTTAGTTATCATCGCTGAGAGCAGTTGATAGATTCATGGAGGATAAGTCTGCTGCTTAAAAAAAAAAACTTTCTAAGCTAGTAGCCATTGCCACATGTTGTGGCAGTGAATTTAATCAGTTAATTATGCATTGGATAATACCAGTTGAATTATGTTGCATAAGCAAAAAATCCTTTTTCATGGGTCATTTTATAAGTATAACCATATGCTTTTATCATGTCATTATTTTAACTGTGCATTTTCTAAAGTAAAAGGCCTCAAACTTTGTAGCTTTTCCTCATGCTGAATGTGCTCCAGCCTCTTGGTCATTCTATTTTTCTGTACCTTTTCCACCTCTGTGATACCGTCTTTAAGATGGGTAGAACATTGGCTATTGATGCCCTCCTGTCCCTTGCCTGTGCTGACAGGTAAAAGATGAGACGTCTTTTGAATAATGAAAATAGCGTGATGGAATGGCTCTATGCCTGGTTTCCAATGTGTTACTCTTGAGAGGATCACAGTTACTGTTGGTCACTTAATTACCAGCATTGGAACAGTAAGCCATGAATAAATAGCATGCCAAATTGAGTATGCATACCAAAAATGCCATCTCTGGCTTTTTAAAGATTAGTGTAGGGTAGGAAGTCCTGGTAATTTTTATGTTCAAGCTGTTTAGGTCTGCTCCTGCTAGTATAATTGGGTTCAGTTTTTTCCTTACCCGGGTTCAGCATGTTTATGGCAGAGAGATTGGGTGAATCTACCCTTAGCCATTTTCCAAGGACACAATATGATGGCATTATCCATATTTAGGCTTGCTTTAATTACATTGCATCTGATATCAATTTGAGTATAGGAAAATCCTCACACTCAGCAAAATCCAGCATATGATTAAGCATGCTTAGGTCCCATTCAAACCAGAGTGCCCAGTTTGATACATGTAAAGCATTAAAAAAACTCACTGGCTTACTAAACTGTTATCTAGCTTCAATAGGTATCTGTAAAACAGAATCTGATATCACTAGCTTGTTGATTTCAAAAGTACTTGGAATAGAGCATTGTCTCAAGGCAAAACTATGAAATAGTACTTTGTTTGTCAGTGTTTAAAGTGATTTGCACCTATTATCTTAAACTTTGCTGGGGCCCTGTAAGTATTAACACCATTATAAATTTGTGACAGGTGACATTTAAACTGGGGATCTTTCAGATCACAGCATATAGTCTTATTCACTTTATAACTCTGGCTCACAACTCTGATGATCTACATTTATACACAAAATATTAAATAATGCCAAGCTGCTCTCAACTGTGTTCTAATGGTAACAGTGGTAACAGTATCATTGAAATCTGTGCTGATCAAGGCACTGCAGTCATGTTGTGGGTGAGGTATTGGCTTATCTTGTTGTGTTTGGCAGAAAATAGCTAAAAACGTAAATTTAATTTTACATTTATTTTAGGCTGTCTCTTCTCCCACCTTACCCTTTTCATGTATGAAAAAGTTCCTAAGCATAGGTATTATGAAGCTTTATACATTCCCACTTAGTTCTTGACTGAAGGTACGTACTGAGTTATGGCTTCATGGTGAGGTATATTTTGGTGTTTGAATAGCAGAATATTAGAGATGCAGGAAAGAATGATTTTGTATAGCTACTAGAGTAAGCTGCTTATCTTTGTTTAAATGGTATTAAAAACCATGTAGTTTTATTTATTGTACTGTGCATCTTGCTTAAATTTTCAGTGAACATATCTAATGGGTTTCCTTTGTTTGAGTGTATACTTCCTTTGTTTCAGATAATATCCCGGAGGAGCTGAAGGACCCGTTCTATATAGACCAGTATGAGCAAGAACATATTAAACCACCTGTCATCAAGCTGTTACTGTCCAGTGAGCTGTACTGCCGTGTCTGCAGCCTCATTTTGAAAGGGGATCAGGTGGCTGCTCTGCAGGGACACCAGTCGGTCATCCAGGCTCTGTCTCGGAAAGGAATTTACGTCATGGAGAGCGATGATACACCTGTGTCTGAATCTGATCTCAGCAGCGCGCCAATCAAAATGGTTAGCTTAAGAGAAGAGAGCTTAACTTTTTTCTGTACTGCTGTACCCATCCTGGTGTTTCAGTTAAACTCCCATGCTAATAAGGGGTATTGTTTTATGCTGACTCTCAACAGAGAAATTCTCAAGGCAGTGTACAGGAGCAAAAATAAGACCACCAAGTCTACCATATAAAATCAATAAAACAAGAACAATTTAAAAAGAAATGCAATAAAGCAAAGCAAATTCTCCACTTTTCCTCCAGCACAGACAGGACTCCAGATGGGTAACAACAAAAATGCAATAAAAATAATAATGTATTACAATCTTTAAAACATATTGTTAAAACAGATAAGCCAGAACACGCAGATATAATCTTCACACTGCCCCCGCAGTCCCTTTGGATAGCACTGTTTAACAGCCTTGCTAGAAGGCCCCAACGGTAGGTGATTGCTCCATCCTTTCCAAGATGCTGATCATTGTCAAGGCGCAGCAGTGGAAAATGCCTGGGTCATAGCGGATCATATCCTTGAGATGGGGAATTGCTAGGAAACTCTGTTGTGAGGAGTCTAATAGCTGCATGGGTTCATATTTGTAGAGACGGACCTTCAAATATGCGGGCTTCCAGTTCATGAAGGGCTTTAAAAGTAAGAACCGGCATCTTAAATTGGACTTGGAAATAAATACGCTGCCAGTGAAGAGGCTTTGGGAACATGAAATGTGATTCCAGTCACCTACATTAGGTAGGTTTGTGGCCATGTTCCAGATCAACCAAAGTTTCCAAATAGTGTGCAAAGGTGGTCTTGTAGAAAGAGTTTTGCAGTAGTCTAGTCTGATTGTGATCAGACCATGGATAGCAGTGGTCAGTATTAAAAACAAGTCCCCAGTTTTTTTGAGAGTGGTTTGTTGATTCAATATCTGAAGGACCACCTCCACCCATATGTGCCCACAAAACTGCTCCAGTCAGGAGACCAAGGATTGTTAGTACTTCATCCATTCAGTTCAGTAGAAACTGTTTCTGTTCAGGCTCTCTCAATAGTCACTTGTGTTCTGTGGAACAGGCTTCCTGAAGATGCAAGGAAGGCCTCAACCTTGCTCTTCTGTAAATTAAACCTTTTCTGATGTGATTTTGGTGGCTTGTTAGTAGAATGGCTTACTGGTCCCCTATTGTCTTTCGGTGAAGATTTTAGTGATGTAAACTTTGATTCCTTTGATCATGAGAAAAACAGGATACAAATATTTTAAATGAATGTTTTCATTTGTTCATAGAGTCCTCACATGGCAATGATTGATGCTCTTATGATGGCCTACACTGTGGAAATGATCAGCATTGAAAAAGTGGTTGCAAGTGTCAAACGTTTTTCTACATTTAGTGCCTCAAAGGAATTGCCCTATGATCTGGAGGATGCAATGATATTTTGGATTAATAAGGTAAATTGTTGTTATTAGTGCCTTGATAAATATAAATGTGAGTGCATACAAGTTGATATTTAACTGAAACAGTCCATTGTGGGGGGAAAGTTGTGTTAAAGCTAAGGTGTTAATGTATTTTAAGTTTATTTTTCCAAAGGATAAATAATTTGTGTTACACAGGAGAATGTTGCCTTCATTTAGATGAGTCTTTTTTAATTTACTGAAATGTCCAAACTTGACTACTGACTTTCTGAGTTTCAAAGCAGTTTGGTAAGTTTGTACAAGTTCATCAGCAAAATCATTCAAATTGCATACTGAAAATAATACTATTTGTATTGATTTATTTTAGCATCAACATCACTTCGTTATGCATTCTGTGGTATTGAGCAGCTTGAAATGAAAATATTATATAGGATCTGTGCTGTCAGGTGGACATCTGTTGTTTGTGTGATAAATGTGGACGTAAACTTGCTGGTCCTTGTGTACTTAAGGACAGTGGGCTATCCATAGACAAGATAGAGATCCCTGTGTATTTGTGGGGTTCCCAGCTATGCAGAAAAACATGGCATTGTAAGTTAACCTCCCCTCCCTCCCTAAAAACCCACTCTGGTCTGATGTGAATGGAAAATGCTACAGAGGGATCAAATTTTGAGAACAGCTGAGCATCAGTTGGTGTGGAAATAAGGGTGGTGATGGGGAAATCATTCTGCTCAGGCCCCTGAGAGCTTTGAGAGTCTTGGAGGGAAGAGTTTGAGGAATGGGATGGGATTTTGAACTTGTTACTTTCATTATTCCTTCTGGGCTTGCAGTTAGTTATACTCTGTTTGGGATGCTTATGAGACTTGGGTCGTCTGTGATACTTGGCCCTGTTGCAATGTTTGAGACTGGGGGAGAGGACTAGAAGCAGAGGAAGTCACAAGGCACAGGAAAAAATTAATGAAGACATGAGCACAAAGAAAAAAACACACAACTCTAGTTGCTGGAAAAAACTCAGCTGCCTGGTTAACCTATGTGATTGAAATGATGCTGCTTAGGAGTTTGATGTTTTTCCAGATCTAAACTAAATAATGATATTAAAGGAGCAAATTCCTGAGTGAGACATCACTGTTAGGCCATTCATAAGAACATAAGAAAGGCCAAGGCCCATCAAGTCCAGCAGTCTGTTCATACAGTGGCCAACCAGGTGCCTCTAGGAAGCCCACAAACAAGACAACTGCAGCAGCATTCCTCTGCCTGTGTTCCAAAGCACCTAATATAATAGGCAAGATTTACAGTGCTTTCCTAAGGAGAGTTACTCCAGTCTAAGCCCATTCATTTCAATGGGTTTAGACTGGGTTAACTCTCTTTAGGAATGCACCAATAGTCTCTGTCTCTTCCATCCCAGTGACTTTCCCCTTCTCTCAATGTATAGCATACTTCATGAACCTGCTTCTGCTGTCCGTATGGGGTGGAGTCATACATGATCTTTAATGTAGGAACAGAGAGAGCAAAGTTAAAGATCAAATGGTGGATGAACCAAAACAATTGAAAGACTTTTGGGAAAGGACATGCTGTTGTGTAACTGTTCTCTTGATTGTTTTTAGGTGAACCTTAAAATGAGAGAAATAACAGAAAAAGAGATAAAATTAAAACAGCACGTACTGGAAAGCCCAGGTCACCAAAAGGTAAAACACACAGTACTAGATGCATTGTGGGGTTAATATTTATACGTGAGGTGTTAAATGTATTACTTAGAAATAAGTCTCACTGTGTTTCATAGTGCTTATTTCTAAGTAATTGTGCTTAAGGTTGCAGGCTATGCAGTGGTATATTGTGTATATAATTCTGAACTCTGTGTGGGTGCGAGATACTTCCTTTATGCTCACTCCTGTTCCCTGGGTCCCTGCATGCTTAGTTTCTCCTATAATTTGGAGTGGGAAGATGTCTCACTGTATGCTGATGAGAGAGGGTCAAGTATTGGAATAATCTGAGATATGCATCATTTGTTCTGAAGGTGTTTCAGGGCCACATGCGCAGTGCACACTTGCTCTGAAGAAAACCAGAAACTTAACAAATACTAATAAAGCATGTACTAAGTAAAAACTCCAAAGGACTAACTGTATATGTGAACTCTTCCTGCCCCATTCCTCCTTTCTCCCTTTATCTGTTCCAATGCACTAATATTTTTAAAAGATGCTACGCTTTCATTACTGGAGAATGTAACTCCCCCTCCCCCCCTAAATAGAAGTGATTTCAAAGTTGGTCCAATTTTGTGAAGTTTTTGCCGAAACTGCAATGAATACAGTGATATCATTGTGATTCTGCAACACTAAGTGCTCTTGTATGTTGTGTTGGATTGGTGCTAAGCAAATAATCTTTTCAGTATCCTGCAATGTAGAATGAAGCTTTTAAGCACAGGCCTATGAGATTTTTTAATTTGGTGCTAATATGTGTTTCTGGGGATACCGCCTACCCAGTATTTTTGGATACTTGTAGATCACAAATCATTCCACGATATGAAAGTGTCTATGGATTGGGTGCGGTCAAGTATTGCTTATAACTTGCTCTGCTGATGTTCCTTTCCTGTTCCTACATTCCCTTCCCTGCTTCCTGAGCAGTCTCCTTCCAAATGGTATTGGAAATTAGTACCTGTAAGTGATTTAATTCTACGTGATGGTTGTCACCCACAAAACCATGGCTTTTACAATTCTTTTCTCAGTGTTTTGCTTCCATTTTAAAATGCTGCTTTCACAACTTGCAATGTTCTTTCTGCTTAAGGCTCTTTAAAAAACAAACAAACTTAAAAGTAGATTCCATAACATGATTCCACATACTGTACATACAGCATACTCATCACTATACAGCATTTCAGAATTGTTGACACTCAAAATCTGGAGCTTGAGGAACAAGAAAACCTCACTAAGATGTTGGGAGCGATCTGTGGATGATTTGTTGCAACTTTAATTCTCGTTGAAAAATTCAGTTTTATACAGTTCTAAGGTGAAACTGGTCAGTTTAAACATGATTTGTATCACTTTATTTGTGTTTTGCCGAAATGGATATAGCATACATTTGTGGTTGGGGGTATTTCAGTTGAGTACTTCTCATTCTCCACCATTGGCAGAGTAGCAGCCTGCAGTTGCTGTTCTAACAAGGTAATAACATTAGGGCTGGCTCAAGAGTTCTACCTGTAAAGTGCAAGTTAAAATGCCCAGGAGCATCTGATTCCGGGAAGTGTTGATGATAGCCTTTAGTTCAGGGGTGGGGAACGTCAGGCCGGGGGGCCGTATAAGGTCCTCGAAATCATTTGGTCTGGCCCTTCATGGGTCCTGGTAGATCTCTAGCTCAGAAGGATGCTGCCCTGCCTGAATCTCTTGGGCCCAGCTGGGGACACCAGAGCTCAAAAGCGAGTCGCTCTATGTGGCAGACACTTGGAGCCGTCTCCGGTCATGCCTCTTGGCTAAATGTTTGACCAAATATAGCAGGCTAATTTTTAAGTTGATAATTTTGTATGGCCCCCGAATGATATTATAAATATCCAAATGGCCCTTGGCAGAAAAAAGGTTCCCCACCCCTGCTTTAGTTCTATGTCATCTGTTGCTTTGACCTATTTTTTACAATGACTATTGAAATGGGAACTTCGAAAAGCCCTGCTTGGATAGTCTCATCAGATCCCAAAAGCTAAGCAGGGTCGACCATGGTCAGTATTTGGATGGGAGACCACCGAGGAATACCAGGGTTGCAACGCAGAGGCAGGTAATGGCAAACCTCCTCTGAACGTCTCTTGCCTTGAAAACCCTACTGGGTCACCATAAGTTGGCTGCAACTTTTTTCAAAAATTTATTTATTTAATTATTTTTTTGAAAATGAAACCAGTGTTTATGAAATGGAGGCTTTTCTGTTTGGAGATATGTTAATTTCGGACCGGACCTCTATGCCAAAGTTTTCATAAGCCTTGTCCAGCTCCTCCAACCTAAGCCAGAAGCAGGTGTGGGGGGGTTGAGAGATGCACACTTTAAACTAACCAGATCACCTTCCTATGTATAGTAAGCTGAATTTGAATGACGATATTTCAGAATTGAATGTGTATTTAACAGCACCCTTGAACTTGTTATGATTCTGATTGCCATCTTATATCTTGCTATTTTTTGCGTAAGCCTGATCTCATGCATGCGCTGTCACACTGCATGCTGGAACCAGTGGAATATGCTCGTGTGGTACAGTATGATTCACATTACATTACATATTTATGGAGAGCTTCAGGCTGGGGGAAAAACAATCTGTGTGTGTATGGTTATAAAAAAACACTTTAATTCTTCCAGTTTTCTTATGTGGTCTATGACTATTCAATAAGAAATATTATTTCTCTGTACTATAATACATCACTTCAAGACTTGTGAAGCTCTGAAAGAAAAACTGAAAGCCAAAGTATAATTTATAGCTAATTTTACAGCATTGCATTTCCCCCCTTTCCTTTGGCATTTGTTACCAAGCAAGATTTGTTTCCACAAATAATTTCTCAGCCTGTGCTTTCCTCAAATATACACGTTTCATATGTAGATGTGGCCTTACATAGCTGACTAGCAATCTTGTGTGGCATATTTTGGATAAAAATAGTTAAGTGAGATTTTGTAAATGTCTGGTATACTGATGTAGATCTACTGTTAGTCCATTGCTATTTCATATCAGATTCATTAAGTGACTCTTTATCTCGTGATGTGCAAATATTAAGATATTATCTTTTTATGTTAGAGTGGTAAAATGCTTCCTTGCTGTTTTACTGTATATTGTACGGTAGCTGTAGAAGCTTTTGTTAATGTTTTGAATTATCTTCTACTGAAGCGGGTTAAAGTTGGTTTCGAGCTTCTACTTGTGCTGTAGCAAAACTACAGCAAATTACTCACCAGTGGAGTGTACTCAACAGATCTTGTGTCAAACTCTTTTGTGCAGAATTGGTTTTCATTTAGACTCTTAACAGGACCAAAGAGCAGGTATTTGATTAGAGCAACTGCTTATATAAATTAGCATCTGTAATATTTTGGTAGAGGAAGGGAAACACAGCCAACACAGCCTTGTAATACATTAGGTCCTTGCCCTTGAAGGTTTGTGATTCACAATTTCACTTATGTGTGGTCTGCAGTTTGATTACATGGTGTGATATGCAGCCTGTTTTTACTTTCCACTGAACCTTCATCATAGTCATTACAGCATTACATTTTGTGGGAAATTTGGTGCTTTTGTTATCAGGAGGCAGCAGTCCCTTAGTATTCACAGATTTTACCATTTACAGTAATCCCAGGAATGGCAGGGATCTACTCTAATTACTAATTGGGTTTGACGTTACAAACTGGTTTAATTTGTAATCCAAATTAGTAACCTTGGTTCATGCCTCTGGATTTGAGATTTGCTACATAACTTCTCTAAGGTTGTTGTATTTTCTTGAGAGTGTTGTGCAGCCCTGGTGGGGTGGCCCTATTGGTAAAACTGCTCTGAGATTAGCAGGCACATAGTCATAAGTGACTTCAAATGTGAAGCATATTCTAGCTGGATTTGAAGCTACAGTTTAATCAACTCAAAATCCACAAAGAAATTATTCTTGGTAGAAAAACCCCTTATGCTATAGTGACAATATACTTTGCCTTCTTTTATCAGGTACGATATCGCCGAGATCACCCTTCAAGTAGGCAGTTACCATTTTTCCCAGTGCTTGAAGATCTCATGAAGGACTGCAGTGACGGAACTGCTTTACTGGCTGTAATACACTACTACTGTCCTGAACAAATGAAACTAGATGGTATGTCGCTAATTTTTTCCAAAAAAGTTGCATTACTAAAACAAAATCTTAATAAGATGCTATAAGCATACAAAAATAGCTTTAGCTGTACTAAGTTAAAACTGATTCCATATGTTATCCTTGTAATCCAGTTATCAGTTCATGTGTGTTGAAGGTAGTCTGAACACCTCGGTGTAATCTATCCAAACATAAGTGTTTCTAATCCCATTGATTGCAGTGGGAGATACTCACTTTAATATGTGATGGCCTACAGTTCTAGGAGTTTAAATTATGGTTTAAATTACGGACAGAAGGGTACCAGCTGGATATTAGGAAAAATCTTTTTTTACAGTAAGAGTAGTTCAGCAGTGGAATCGGCTGCTTAGGGAGGTAGTGAGCTTCCCCTCACTGGTGGTCTTCAAACAGCGGCTGGACGAACATTTGTCAAGGATTCTTTAGGCTGATCCTGCATTGAGCAGGAGGTTGGACTAGATGGCATGTATGGCCCCTTTCAACTCTATGATTGTATGAGTGCCCCTATTCAAGATCATTGCTTCAAGTTACCTTCTTCAAGAAGTAGTTATGTGTTCTGGATTCATTCTTCAGGCGGTACTGACTAATCCATCATTTAGCCCAGTGGTATTCACTAGGAAACTCCCAAGGGCTGCTTGGGTAGATAAATTGCCTTTATTAATAAAATCCATAAGCATGGATATATTGATGGCACATCACTTTAAAACATCATACTTTACATATGCTTGCACACATTCATGACTTCTCCAAATGCTGTGTCCTGCTGAGCCTCATGTGGATATGATGGAATCATCATAAAGTCGAATGTGTTATTCTGGCCATGATGTAGACCTCCGGCTAGGGAGACCAGGTTAAAAATCTCCAATCAGCCATGAAGTTCACTGGGTAACCTTGGGACAGTAACCCAGCCTAGTCTATCTCACAGGATAGGATACCATAGAGAAGGCAAGAATCATGCATGTTGCCTCAGCTTCCTTGAAGGAAAGGTGGAATGAAAATGTAAAAATATATAGTAGATCTCCTAATTTTCTCTTCTAGTACATAAGATTTTTCTTATACCGTCTTAGCTGCCATTTCATTATTTGGTAGGAGCCACTCTCCATTTGGTGCTGATACCCAATTATCCCCTGTGGTTGTAGTGATGGGGTAGTGTCATTTTATTTAGAAACTTGCATTTCTTAAAATCAAGAGCACTTTTTTTTGCTGTAAAGTCACAGCTGACTTACAGTGACCCTGTAGGGTTTTCAAGGCAAAAGAGGTGGTTTGCCATTGCCTGCCTCCCTGTCACATCCCTGGTATTCCTTGGAAGTCTCTCATGCAAATACTTGCCTGGGTCAAAGCTGACAGTGTGTGACTGACCCAAGGTCACCCAGCAAGTTTCCATGGCAGAGTGGGGATTTGAACCTGGGTTTCCCAGATCCTAGTCTGACATCTTAACCACTACACCACACTGGCCCTCAAGAGCACGTACAAACTTCAGAATCCCAACAATAACATTTTTTAATTGGTGGTGTGATTATCAGCATATTCTGCCCGAGGGAAAACCACTCTATAGGATATATATACACAAGTTAAAAGTGAACCTAAAAAAGAAAATCTTGCACCCCTTAAAAATATTCATACAAGCTGGCTCTTCCAACATACTCTGGTTGGAGGTTCCCGACAGTTGGACACAGAGGAAAAAATGTGCAAAGCACCAGAGGTTACAAGGCGTTTATCTAATCACTTGTAGCTACTCCCAAAGTTTTACAAAATAGTAGTTACAACAAAGGTTCAAATAAATTACAAAACATGTATTGCAGTATACAAATAATGAGCAAACGCAAAAAGCAAGAGTGTTGATAACGTAACATAAAACCACAACAGTGACAGGTTTGCCGACTAGTTGCCCGTTTCAGTATCCTTCTTCGGATTGTAGCCTTGAAATTCAACAACAAACAGAAGTGTAACCTCTGGTGCTCTGCAATTTTTTTTTGTCTCCTATCAGAGGTTTCTCCCCCTCTTTCTCCTGGTGGCTGGTGCCACTACCGAAAGAGCTCTTGGCTTAACACGTGCTGACATAACCTGGGCTGAGTTGGAATGGATGAAGACCCTTGTATGGATCTGAATTGGCCTGTAGGCTCTCACGTTTCTGTTGGATCATAGGGGAATATAGGACTGTACTCTTGATCCCTCCGTGAATGCTGTTGTCTCGCTGATTTCTGTAGGCTATTGTAAAGTACTGTTGGGAAATGGACGTGTCGCAGTTTTCTTAAATATGATTTATTGTGAGCTGATGATTAATTCCTAGGCTGTCTTGTGACACTGATCTTCTTTCTTTTCCCAATTGAAAGAAATCTGCCTGAAAGAAGTAACATCGATTGCAGACAGCATCTATAACATTCAGCTGCTTCGGGAGTTTTCAAACGAATACTTAAACAAATGTTTTTACCTCACATTGGAGGACATGCTGTATGCACCTTTAGTTCTAAAGGTAAGATAGGTGAAGGAATAAATACACGGTTTGAAATGACATATAGGCAGCCTGTTGACATTACCTTTTTCCCCCTTTCCTAGTCCAATGTAATGGTCTTCATTGCTGAATTATTCTGGTGGTTTGAGAATGTCAAGCCTGAATTTGTGCAGCCCAGGGACCTCCAAGAAGTAAAAGATGGTGAGATTTTTTTACTTTTGCATCATGAAGAGGCAATTTCACTAACAATGCCTAAGAAGTTACCCAAATACTGTTTTTCTCTGGCCTGTTAGGGTATTCCTAAAATTTCTGTAGACTGGTTTCAGGGAGGGGCCGTGGCTCAGTGGTAGAGCATCTGCTTGGCATGCAAAAGGTTCCAGGTTCAGTCCCCGGCATCTCCAGTTAAAAGGATCCGATAGTGGGTGATGTGAAAGACCTTTACAGAGACTGAAATATGCATTTCCTTTGTACATCCTTTTTTAACCTTCTCCCATTTCCTATCCATTATATTGGATTCCTCCTTGAAGCTAAAGACATTTTAGAATTGGAACTAAACTTGGGGCATTGGAAACAACTGACTTTTTAAAAATATAGGCAGTCTTGTTATTTGGAATCACTGTTATGAAGTATACTACTGCTTTTTTAAAATGCTTTGAATTTTAATATTTCTGTCTTATTGACATTTAAAACAGAAATGAGCCGCTGAGGCCTGCTTAGGGTTCGTGGTAGTTCCTTTTAAAACAAATGCTAACTGTGTGTTTGACTTCAGCTAAAACAATGTTGCAACAGAAGAGCAGCAGGCCGCCTGTTCCCATTTCCAATGCAACCAAACGGAGTTTCATGGCTAGCCCAGCTGCTTCCAGCCCAGCTGACACGCAGCTCCCAGCTCAGCTCCCTGTGGAGACTTGCAACAGGTATTACCTGCATCCTGAAGAATTTGAGTTTCTGTAAGTCTGTCTTTCTACCTCTACTCTCAGTCGTCCTTTCCCATCCAGTTCTGTGATCTGGGGACTGTGTTATGCATGTCAGGCTGGTGGTCCGTGAAGCTGCTTTAAACTGGACGCTTGCGACTCTTTGTGCTGGGAGGGGCCAGGTGTGGCTGTTGGTCAGTGGAAACAGTGGAAGCATGTGTTCATGTCTGGTTGCTTCTCCTGCTCAGTTTTGTGTTTGTCCTTTAATTCTTTGAAGAGGTACGACTTGCTTGTCTCCTTCAGTCAGTTCATATCGGGCAGCTGTGTGAGTTTCGTGTTCCTCAGCTCTGGGGGCAATGGGGTGCCCCTCGTTTCTCTAGGCCTCTGGGCCTGAAACAGCTTCTGAGGTGACCTGGGGTTCACTTCCTTATGCTTTAATATGGTGGTTTCTAGACCTGTGACAATAGTGAAAATGCCTAAGTGTTCTTGTTCCGTCTTGATTCCTTACTCCAAATGACAGGCTGGTGGAAAGAGCTTGAGACCCATCGATCTTGGAGGTTTTATCGCTATTACGTGTTCTGCATTTGTGATTTTAAAAGTTGGATTGCCTCATTTCAAACTGTTGTGTGCTGGGGCAAATATGGGAGCAGAGTGCACTCCCCTCTCCTTCTGTGTTTCTGGTCAGTTTGGTGGTACTTCAGGGCACGCTTAAACAACTTAAAGTAGAAGAAGGAACACACTCTTCAGCAGCCCCCTAGTGAGAGAGCACAAGAAATCTGATTTGGCCTTTTGTATGTGTGTGTTACAGTCCTGCACTCTAGCTGAGCTCTAGGCAGGATCTCAGGAGACATTCATGGCAAAGAGTTGAGTAACTCAGATGAGATCAAGAAATATAAGGAAGTGTCAACTAAGCTTCTGGTATTGGTAGTAGCTTTTTTCCCCTGACATTTATAAGCTATCCATATATTCTGCATGGAAAGGATGTATTGTACTATCTAATTATACATCCTTCACTGCAGCATAGCTGCCTCTCTATCCTGACTAGACTTCATCCAGGAGTTTCCATAGTTTTTTAAGTTTTACATATTAATATATTCAGCCTTTTCTGTATTATATGGTACCAGGTGTTTTAGGTGATTGTCTTGGGGTTATCTTCTGTTATATCTTAACCACCCAGTTAAACTGAAGGCTTTTGCATTAACTCTTCAAAAAGTCTTACATGGTCACTGAACTTAGCTGTGTGAGTGTATCTTCCAGGTCAGACTGTAATAATTCATTCTCTCCCCCCCCCCTCCCCCGGCACTTTTGGGACCTTTTTGACTATTTTTTCTCTACTTGTTTTATGCTTTGCACCATTTTAAGACGACGGTGTACATTTGTTTAAACATGATTGTTTCAGATAGTTGACGGAATTTTTTTCGTGTGGTTTTAGGATCAGTCTTTTGTTCTGTGTTGGGCAGTAGTAAAGAGGATAGGAATAGCATAGCAGTTAGTTGTGTGTGTTGTTTTTCCTACCATGATTTATTTTCCTGCTATGATATCATTTGTAATTGTAAAACTAGTTATCGATTGAGTGTTCCCTTGTTGATGTGTGTTTGTGTTTTTAATGCAGTGGAAAAGGAAGCCCTGCCTTCAGCCCATCCCATCCACTACTGCCTTTGAGGCAGAAACAACAGAAGTCTCTGCAGGGGGAGGACAGCTCAGGTAGACAGCGCTTTATTTTGTAACATATTTGGGAATGTGGTGAGCCTAATACATCACAAAGTGCCCTTTTTCGACATTGGTTTTTTTGAAAAGTACCCCATCCCTGATTAAGGATTAAGGGGAAAAAGTCAAAAGCTGTTGCAGCAGGTTGCCTCCCAAGGTCTCTGGGGCTGCAGCTCAGACAGACCAGAATGGGAGGGGAGAGAGGCTAATTCTTTGGGAGCTCAAAAAGTGTGGGTAAGCAGATGCATCTTGCTGGACTCTAGAGCTCTACCTACAGTGTCATTCAATACAAGCTAATAGTCTAAAGTAAGTTTTAAATGGACTCACAGTTATACACAGAATCACATAACTGTCCAAGGGGGCCAGGTTGGATCATGTGGCTGCGGTTCTCTCACCACCTCCAAATTGATCTGTGTATTTAGGGTTCTACTGCTGCTTCCAAGGCCGCTTGGTGAGGATGGGGCGGATTTATTATCCACCTTTTAGGTTGTCACATTTCAGGCTATTTGGTTTTCTGGGGGCAAGGGGGGGGGTGAGTGAATTTTCTGAGTCAGGAAACCCATTTGAGGAGGGGGAAATAATTTGGATGTGAAGATGGTGAGTACTTTTATGCCTGGTGCTGAGTAACCTTGGGTTTCTGATTTCTCACCACAGCCTTAGAACTTAATGGTTCATGTCATTCTCTGTGTTTGTGGGCATATATATATATAAGCATGAATTCTGAGCATTTTCTTAGGGGGAAAACTTGGATGCAGCTGTATTCAGTTATTTACTATCTGGGATGTTCCTAAGGCTGGTACCCATGTATAACTATCTGGAGGTGAAGCCCAGACAGATTTATCTTTAGGTTGATGAATTTGATGTCATTGCTTATCAATGGCTCCTTATAGGTGAGTGTAATCGTATATGCTGTGATAATTGTTTGACCTGCTGGAACATTGTTAACAGCAGCTTATGCTGCCCTCACATGGTGAATTTAGTTCAGTTTCAGAATAGCTTAAAACAGTCGTAAAATGTTTAAAGGCATTTGGTTTTAAAATAATTTAAAACGTGCATGACCTTTTTTTTAGGTCAACGTAATCGTTCTAATTCATTGACTAGAGTGGATGGGCAGCCACAGGAGTCAGTTCTTGCTTGGCCGGACAAGAAACCAAGGTAACCTGAGAAGCTGTGTGCTAAAGAGAAATAATGCTTACAGCCTTAGACAGGGCTGCTAGTAGCCACCATGGACCCCAGGACAAAGATTCTGTCTGGGCTCCCACACAGGACCATGATTTCAAACCAAAAACAAAACAAATCACCTTGCTACCTGATACCATGAATAGAATAATAATTGTTCATTAGGTAAGGAACATGAAAGGAAAAGGAACAGGATTATCAGAAGTTCACAAGGTTGGAAGAGACCATCCAGTCCAACCCCCTTACATGCAGGATCCCACAATCAAAGTACTCCCAACATATATATTAAAGAATATATTTTATTTAACTTATGATTTACACTGTGTATGTTGCAATAGGATATGATGCAAAAAAATTGCAGCCATTTTCCTTGAGATTGTCTCTGCAGTGATCATTTCCTCTCTGTGCCACAGGAGGCTTTACATTTTTAAATATGGCACTAGAATATCATTATATCACTATAACGTTGTAACTCATTGTCTGAATTCCCATTTTTAAAGTAAGTCTCTATTCCCCTCCCTGTGGGGATGTAAGGGGAGATCTTTGCTGTGGCAAGGGCTAGAGACTTTTTAAAACAAAGGCTGGGAATTCAGAGACCCTGATACACATGAGCCCCTGGAATCTCCCTCCTCTGCAGCCCTGGTCTGGGTATGTTGCTTAATGTGCTTTCTGGGTTGAGAGGTTGATAGCAATTGCGCTCATGCAGTCAGCTCTGACATTAATTAATTAAATTGGTAAAGGTGCAGCAGGTTAATCAGTAGTTTGATATTTGAATTAAACCATGTGCATCATCGAATGACTTGCTCTCTGTGAATTTGTTAAATGTGCCCCCTTGTAAAACTGGGCCAGTGTTAGGAGAATCAGAGTCACGCTTCAAACGTGTGAAAGTGCCCAAGGAGAGCACTGGCTGACATCATCTAAGTAGGTGAAATTTTGTGTTAATGTTGCGTGCCCAAGAAGAGGGTTCTTTTATGGAGAAATTTGGCTTCCACAAAATGACATTCTGTTCTATTGCTCCAGCGGCCACATGGTTGTGGGAAAATGAAGTTCCTACTCAGAGCCAGAGTCGTAAATGTTCATATCACTTCTTCCAGATACCCTTTAACAGAACTTTTTCCTTGCCAGAGTATTTCCACTGGTTAGAAATCCATAACTTTAGACGAGTTTTCTTATTGGCAGGGTGTAATACCTTAGATTCAGCCAAGAAGCAAGGGAGATACAATAACATTATTGCAGAAGAACGCAAATGCCCATTTTGTCCGGATCAAGTAGAATTCCTAGCCCACATTGTTTTAGCATGTTCACAAAATAATACTGCATAAAATAAATATATTACTCCCTGGATCAAACAGCTAATGACTCTTTCTGAGAAGCGGATACTATCTGCTGTCAAGTAGATCAGTGAATTGTGAGAGATGTGGAAACTTTTCTCGCTACACTGTCAAGAAAAATAATAATTCCCCCCCCCACACACACATTTTTTAAAGTGTGAAATGGTAGATGAATAGCCAATGGTTGTTAAATCTAGGGGAAGGAAAAAAGGAAAATCCTATCGCTTATCTGGAATTAGTGTGAGATTTTTGGCTCTATATGTTAGGATAATTTTGCTGAATAAATAATTTCTGTTTAAGTAGCAGGAACAAAACAGCAACGACAATCCTGTAATGGTCTCTCTCTCCTAGGCCTCTGTCTCAGCCAACGCCATTTGCTCTTCACCATGCCACAAGCAGTGATGCAGACCCTAGTTCCGGCGACAGTATTAGCTTGGCTCGATCAATCAGCAAGGACAGCCTAGCGTCAAACATCACCAGCATCACTCCAAAACAGCAGTCTCACTCCGTGCCAGTGAAAAGCAACGGGAAAAGCTTGCTGAACAATGTTGAGATAGAAGACGAGGATGAAGAATTGATCGCAATAATCCGACCGGATGCTGCGCCAAGCCATGGCAACCTTGAACTTCAGAGTGTGCCAGCTAGATCGTCTGGCTTTGTTGCAGCTGCATGGGCTGAGAAATCGCAGAACGAGGCCCCGGAGAGCAAACCGGAGAGTTTCTTCCTTGAGCCTTTGATGCCTGCTGTACTGCGACCAGCAAAGGAGAAACAAATAATTAACAAGGAGGATGAATGCGGGGAAAGGAAAACGCGAGGTTTTGTAGCCAAGAGACTGAACGAGGGACACACGTCTTTAGTTCGTAAAAAAATAAGTAGCAATCATGCAGATCACAACCTCAACAGGACTTTTAGTGTCGCTTCTAGTTCAGAATTAACAACAGTTGCTGGTTCTGGAGTGGCAGATCCGTCGGTACAATTGGAGATAGGCGCAGAACCCTTTCGGCCCCAAGCAAGTAGTAGCTTAGAGCCTCCATCTCGAGAGCAGTCCTTTGGCGGATTCTTTCTTCATGCTTCTAAGGCAGATGAGGGTGTGGTAAGCAGTGCGAGTACTGGCCATGCAAAAAGCCCAGGCTCCCGCATGGCAGACACCTCGTGGACAATGGTGAGGCAAGACTCTGACTCTGACATTCTAGATATGGAGGAAGCGGAGCAAGATTTAGCAGTGGACGACCATCCAATAATTGCCAAGTATATCGGAGAAGAGGAGTCGGCAAAGCTGCAGGAGGACATGAAGGTGAAGGAGCACGAAGATAAAGACGATGCCAGTGGACGTTCGAGTCCCTGCCTGAGCACCATTTCTCAGGTTAGTAGTGTGTCCTTGACCAGTGGGAGCGCCAGGATGACTAACTTTGCTGAACGGAAGCTTCAGAGGCTGAACAGTTACGAAACAAAATCCAGTACAAGTAGTTCACAGAAGACCACGCCTGATGGGTCAGAATGTTGCCCAGCTCCATTAGTCACATGGAAGCAGAAGCGGGAGCAGAGCCCAAACAGGCAAAGCAAAGATAATGTCAATATATTGGCTTCTGAACTGGTGCAGCTTCATATGCAACTAGAGGAGAAACGAAGAGCGATTGAGGCTCAGAAGAAGAAGATGGAGGCACTGTCGGCCAGGCAGCGGCTAAAACTAGGCAAGGCAGCATTTTTGCATGTGGTTAAAAAGGGGAAAGGCCCTGATGTCTCACAGCCTCTTAAGCCAGAACACTTCGCAAAAGAATACTCGAGGCACAACGGGGAGGGCCTGGATGATACTAACTCTTTGAACTCTAAATCAGAAGTGTTCTTTGTGAAAGAGGAAGGGACCGAAGATGTCCTTGATGACTCGCATGAAGTACCCAAAGTGAAAATTCAGGAAACAATTGCTTTCGTTGAGCAGAACAATCCAAAAGAACCCACCATACACGAAATAGAGAAAAGCAAAATGATTTCCGCTGCGCTCCTGGAAGAGAACACCGAAGTGGCCGACATCAACGAATGTGACCTTTCTATTGAAAAATTAAATGAAACGATCAGTACCCTCCAACAGGCTATACTGAAGATTTCTCAGCAGCAAGAACTCTTAATGAAAGCACCAGCGGTGCCATCGTCGAGAGGCAGCTCTCAGGACCAAAAGATAAAAGCCCCAATTCATTATGTTGAGCCCCTCTCTCCTACAGGAATGAGCAGCCTTCGTAAACCTCCTCGACTTGGTCAGGGGCGGACTCCCCGCTCTGGGAGACCATCTGAATTGAAAGTTGCCAAGGACAGACAGCAAACTATGGCACGGATCAAAACTCCAACTCCCAGTGTTGACACTTTGCCACATTTAAGGCAGTTTCCATCAGCCAATTCACCGAAGACACCGACTGAAACGGCCCTTGAAAATAATGTGAATCCAGGAAGCACCCCTCAGGAGAAGCTTGTCTTTGATAGTTACAGACTCCGTGATGAGAGCTATCACCGGGGGGAGTTTGTTCTGTCTACTTCCAAAGACACAAATATCCTCTCTGAAACTATCAAAGATGTGAATAGCAACGTGGAGGACTTTAACTCTTCTTCTTTTGATGGCTCAGGGAAAGAGAACGTCCCAGCAGAGGAGCCCTTGAGAAGCAAAGGTAGTCTAATTGAAGTAGACCTGTCTGATTTGAAAGCCGCAGATGAAGATGTTGAAAGCCAAGGCAGCTCCACAGATTTAATCAGTGAAATTGACCAGAAGTCAGGAGTTGGGTTCTTCTTTAAGGTAAGATTGAAATAGCATAATAGTGCAGTAGTTGAATCCTAGATTATGTGACAGAGCAGTAATCCTGGGTGGAATTTTTTTGGGGGGTTGTTTCACTAGATGGGGCTGCAACAGGTATAGTAAAGCCAGATCTTCCCTAGCCAGTTTCCAAGCGTAGGAGAAGTAGTGACATTACGGTTGAGGGTTAGTCCCCAAAAAATGTTAGCCAGGGAGGATTAGGTTTCCAGGCTGAAGAAATTGGCTATCCCTGCTTTTAAGTTTCCCGATCCCATTGCTATGCTTACAGACATATTAACTAAGGGACCGTTTTGTGGAAAATACTTGAAATGTCACTTTTTTGAACCTGCAAATCCTTAGTTTGTGAGTGAAGTTGGGAAGATATTAAATTCTGTTGGCTTATCTCTTGTAGATTTAGCAGTGTTGCTTAGTAATAAGACTGTTGTTCAGTCAGTGAAATTTTAATTAATTGTTCAAATTAATTTGCATATACTTGGCATATAAATAAAATAATAGTTTTGAAGAAGTAGCTCTTAGTTTTAGGTAATAAATGCACATGTTGTGGTAGGGTGCTATCTTGGAACATGTAACAGAGAAGGTTAAATCTCCTTAAATGATGTTGGCTTCCCATTTTTTTTAAAGTACCTGTATTACAAATAACTTAAAATCTGAGGGAATCTGCTGACAAAACTGCATTGAGTGAAGAAAAGCAGGTTAAAAGTTCCATAATAGATTATTTGGGGGGGGGAGGACTTATAGTCAACAAGATTTGAACGGATTAATCTAACCAATTATACCCTTGCTTCAATCTACTAACAGTAGCCCATGCGTAGAAATTGATTGCCTCAGGTGTCCTGTGCAGCAAGTAGGTAATGGGGACCACTTGAGGGAATAGTGCACCACTGTATCCAATGATGAGCTAACTCGATCATTATTGGATTCAAATCCTTCTGTAGAAGCCTTTTAAGTAGCACGCAAGACCCCGTTCTGTGCTCGCAGTTCTCCTGATTGGGGCATAGGCTGCCTTGGATAGTGTCCTATTGCAATGCATTCTTGGTGATGAAAGCTCAGTAACGAAAAGTTGTAATGCTTGCTTTTTTGTTTTGTGGCATCCTTGAAGCCTAGTGTGTCGCAGGATTGCAGAAGGATTGTCTGGGAATGGCAAACCTTGCAGGTGACCCTTGCTTGCAAATGTAAAAAGAGGCAACGTCTTAGCTCAGAGTTTTTAAGGATTTTTTTCCTATTTTCAGAGAAATGGGTGGGTGGGCCTTGGAATTTTCTTCATGTTTTTTTACATGTTCCTTCATGTCCACAAGAACCCTTTTTTTTTGTTGAATTTCAATTTTGGCAGGATGAGCAGAAAGCAGAAGATGAACTGGCCAAAAAACGCGCCGCCTTCCTCTTAAAGCAGCAGCGCAAAGCTGAAGAAGCACGGCTTCGAAAACTGCAGCTGGAGGCAGAGGTTGAACAAAAGCGAGATGAAACCCGGTAAATACACTCTCTTACCTTGTAGTAGCGCGCATGGAGTACTTCATAGTATCTTCTCCCCCTTGAGGAATGGGGAGGAACAGAAACTGAAAGCAATATTTGGTTTTTCAGTCGCAAAGCTGAAGAAGATAGAATACGGAAGGAGGAAGAGAAAGCCCGAAGAGAGCTCATCAAACAGGAATACCTGAGAAGGAAACAGCAGCAGATCTTGGAAGAGCAGGGCCTTGGGAAGCCCAAACCCAAACCCAAGAAGGCCAGGCCAAAATCTGTCCATCGGGAAGAGTCCTATAGTGACTCAGGGACAAAGTGCTCTTCTACTCGTAAGTAGTGGCACACATTTTCATTCTTGCATTGGCTTAACAAAGCATTCTGATATTTTCTCCCTAACGTCGCCTCACTTCTTTCCCCCCCCCAGCTGATAATCTAAGCAGTGCTCAGTCTGGCTCTAGCCTCTCCTTGGCATCGGCGGCAACAACTGAGCCTGAAAGTGTCCATTCTGGTGGCACACCTTCCCAGCGGTAAGAGCGACTGTTAAGAAGCGGTTGAATGCTGCTTAGGCCTGAATCAAAATATTGTTTGCACATGTGCCACCCTGTAAAGTAATTTCTGGATGCATGAGTTCTCCTCAAAATTATTTGTATTTATACCCCACTTTTCTGCTGGATAGGCTCCCAAAGTGTCTTATAAATCAAATCTGTAATGATAAACTAATTCTTCAAATAGTAGGTTGCTGTCAAACTAGTTTTCAAACTAGTTGTGCCCCGTGCAACTAGGGGAGGGCCTGTGGCTCAGTGGTAGAGCCCCTGCTTTGCATGCAGATGACCCCAGTTTTCAATGCCCGGCATCGCCAGTTAAAGAGACTAGGCAAGTAGGTGAAGTGAAAGACCTCTGCCTGAGACCCTGGAGAGCCGCTGCCGGTCTGAGTAGACAGTACTGACTTTGATGGAAATGGTCTGGTTCACTATAAAGCAGCTTCATGTGTTCATGTGTTCAACTCTGTCTGATTGGCAGGGTGGCACAGGTTAGAGCCCGTGGCTCTATTCCACTACTGGAAGTGCTTTCTTCCAGCATCAGTGGAAAGCCGCTTGCACTGGAGAAAAACACTGCCGTTAGCAGAATGGATCCATGGGGGTCTACTTTTTAGCTTTTCTGTTAGAGAGAAAATAATCCTTGCTCAGGCTGGAGAGTGGACAGACTTTAACAATTGATGTGTTATTGGTTAAAACAATGAATTAGAAAAATACAGAGTTTTCAGTTTACATTGTTCTGTTATCTTTAAGCAGTAATGTTAACTGTTTTGTAAGCACTTGCTAGGAAGTCTGTACACTTGAGGAAAATACGTTATAATAGTTGAGGGGAGAATCATGCCTGTCTTGAGTTATATGGTAAAAGGTACAGGTTACTGACCCATGGGATGACATCACATCCTGACGTTTACTAAAAGGACTTTGTTTATGGGGTGGTTTGCTATTGCCTCCCCCAGTCATCTACACTTTACCCCCAGCAAGCTAGGTACTCATTTTTCCAACCTCAGAAGGATGGAAGGCTGAGTCAAGCTTGAGCCGGCTACCTGAAACCAACTTCCGTCGGGATCGAACTCAGGTCATGAGCAGAGCTTTTGACTGCAGTAATGCAGCTTACCACTCTGTGCCACGGGGCTCTTATATGACCAAGGCCTAAGCGTTAGCCTAAATGGTCCCACTTGGGTGTTTATTAAAGCTGCTAACTGGCAGCGGGTTGCAGTTGTTCTCCTTTGGTCTTGTTCTACTTTACCCAGAATTGGGACATGCCTCCTGTTTCCTTGCATATCCCCCCTTTCCTGCTTTCTGACCCCACAGTGTTAATTTCCCCTCCTACATATGTGTTGTGAATACATTCCGATTTAGACAGCCACCTCTTGCTTCTGAATGTGGAGCCTTTAGACCACAAAAGCTTGCAGTATAATACATTTACTAGTATTTTGAAAGGGACCCCAAGATTCCTTGTGTTGTGCTGCAACAGGAAACCATGGCTACCCTTCTGGAATTTGCCTCTGTTCCGAAGGAGAGTTAAATGCAGGTGGTTGGTGGGGAGAACAGGTGGAAAGTCAGACACCCTATTGCCCTTTTTTGCCAAATAGCTGATAGGTACAAACTTGCTGCTCATGAATTGTGGTCTTTGGTTCTTCTGGCAGAGTGGAATCAATGGAATCTTTGCCCATATTGAGTCGGAACGCCAGCCGAAACATGGAGAGAGATTGGGAAAACACCTCAACTGCCTCTTCAATTGCTTCCGTGGCTGAATATACTGGTAAACTTTCCTACATTTTAGCTGTGACCTTGTCACGAAATGACAGTTCTCTCTAAAATATATAGCCTCTGTGGCTTAGTTCCTGTTAGAACCCCAAATGACATGGAGTTTGCAGAGTGGGACTTCCCACTGCCCCCTGTTCCTGGGGCATGTGTGTGTATCTGGGGACCCTCATGAACAACAGTGGGGGTACAGTAGGAGTTTGCAGTGAAAGGGAATCAGCAGAAATCTCTCCACCCCCCACCCCCCAGCTGACAGAAGTACCCTTTACTTTCAGAAACAGAATGTAGAACTGAAACTGAAGGATTGTGGATGTACGGCTCGGTTTTCTTTTTCAGAATGACAGTGACAAACAGATTCTGTGTGTTTAGTAGAGATAATGAGTATTCGTGGCCTTAAATCTCCCATTTCCCTCTTAGAACACATTACTTCATGTCACGCTAATTTAAAAGTTTGAAAACTGAAAAATGCGTAGGTTGATAATCTCTCTTTTTTCTGAATGGACTTTAAGTGAAGTAGCGATCTGCCTCTATCAAAATTCTCTTTTAATAGGTCCGAAACTGTTTAAAGAACCGAGCAGCAAGTCAAACAAACCGATTATCCACAATGCTATATCTCACTGCTGTCTTGCTGGAAAAGTGAATGAACCTCATAAGAACTCCATATTGGAGGCAAGTATCGGAACAGCCAGTCAGTCATTACACACAGTGCTTCATTCGACGTGCCTTTTGTTTCCCTGATTGCCGTTTGCCTCATCTGATGTCAATAAGAGTGTGAATGACAAGAATGCAGTGCTGATTACGCATCTGTGGCACAGTGCAGTCTGTGCTGTGGATGCAGCTGTTTGCATTGTCTGCCGCTGACCCAGGGGAGTCTGTTAAAGAGCGCTACTCTTTCTGCTGCCTTTTGACGGCCGCAGATGAGCTCCCAGTACACCACAGCTCTGGGAAAACAATACATTTGGTGAACTGTGAGCAATGTTTCTATGAAAAGCTCTTTGAGTGGCCGGCTTGCTGGATTGCAGCCCAGGCACTATGGTGTAGAAGCATTTTTATGTATTTTCTAGCCAGCCAGTGGACATGGTGCCCAGCAGCACAGTGGTCTGGTTTATTATCTTGCTGAGAATGTTTCTCTTTCATCCGTAGGAGCTTGAGAAATGTGATGCCAACCATTACATCATTTTGTTCCGCGATGCCGGCTGCCAGTTCAGGGCACTTTATTGCTACTATCCCGACACAGAAGAAATCTACAAGCTGACAGGGACGGGGCCAAAGAGCATCACCAAGAAAATGATCGACAAGCTTTATAAATACAGCTCGGACAGAAAGCAGTTTAACCTGATTCCAGCCAAAACCATGTCGGTTAGTGTAGACGCTCTGACAATTCATAATCACTTGTGGCAACCCAAACGACCCGCAGTGCCAAAGAAGACTCAGACTCGCAAATGACACTAAATTTCCATGGGAGACAATTGTCGATTGCGTTGCTGGGGAGAAATGACTCTCCCCCTCGAATTTTGGGTATAAGACATGCAGAATCATAATTTTTTTTTTTAAAGGAAGAAGCTTCTAAACCTGGATGCAAGGAAAGAATGAAGGAGCAGCAACACCAGTGTTCTGTCTTTTGTTTTTGTATGAATGATGAAACGGCTGTTACACCCATTGCGAACTACGGAGGCTTTTCACGCAAGGGAAGATGCATGTAGCAAGATCATAGGCAGTGGATTTCCTTTTACTTGAAGTTCTTCATTGGTACAAATTGGGACATTCTTTGCTTCAGATCCTCTTGCCCCCCCTTTCCCCCTCCCAAATAATAACTTTGAGAGCACATGCTCCACTTCAGTAGAAGGAGGGGGAATTGGGCTATTGTGCAGGCTTGAGAAAAAATTAACCTTCCCTTTAGACTTGGGGGCGGGGGGAGAGGACTTGATAACACAAACTATTGTACTGTACCAACTGCCAACACTAAGCTCTGCTCTGACGTCTGGGAAAAAACACACTAGACCAGTCAACCCGGCCCCTTGCTGCTCAGAACAAAGTTTACTTAACAGTATCTGTTCTTTATAAGCACTGAAAGATGGAAGGAAAAAAAATCTTGTCTTTTTTTTAAAAAAATGAAAGAGGAGGTCTTATGCAAATTATAATGGCTGAACATTTCTGCAACACAATCATGAAGAGGCCGACCGTGGCCACCGGCTAGAATATTCCCCATTTGAAACTTGAGGCAAGCTGAATGGAGTGCTGTCGACATGGGTTTTCTGTTCCAAGTAGTATCGTAACAACTTGTCTTTTTAATAAAGACACATTCAAGTAATTGTGGAACATTTTCACTCAGAGCACGTTACTCCTGTATACTGGTGCACTTAATGATCACAAATTCTATTTTTTTTTTTTTTAATCATGTCCTGAAATGTAATTTTCCTACTTGTCCTGTCTGGTTTTCCCACCTTTTTTATTTTATTTTTTTTGCTGAATGAGCAGCATGCTCTAAAATGGAGTGTGGATTTTTTTTTCTTTTTTAGTTTTTGCTCATTAATTATTTGGGGGGGGGTTGGGTCATTGATATATGCTAATATATGAGAAAACAAACCAGTTTCCATTTAATAATTTTTAAACAAACCTGCATTTGTTTCAAAGGCTCAAATAAGTCTGGCTTCAAGTTTTTTTTCCATCTTGATATATTAAATCTTGAGTTATGACCTTAAACCTGTGTATTTTTTTCCCTTCAAGAACCCTGTTTGAATCTGGTGGGCCAGTGGGGGGGGATTGTTCAACTCCGATTGGCTTATAATCATGTGTCCTTCGCTCTAAAAATCTGTCATACTTCCCCCACCCCCTTTAAGAAGCTACAATTCCAGGGTTTTCAGCCTACTTTTATCAGGTCTTTAGCACATTTTACTTTACTGCCTAGGAATTTCTTTATAGGGTATGGCTTTGGTTTGCACATGCTACTTCTGTTTGAAGTGTTACTTGAATATGTATCTTGTAGTGCAAAGGACACTATTCCAACACTAGAAAGGAGCAAAATCCACAAACATAATCCAGTATAGTTATTTAAAGAACTTTTTAAAAGAAGAATAATTGGAATTAGAATGAATTTTGTATAGAGGGAGGCAGAAATGCAAAGTAGAATGGAAATAACCGTCTTCCATTGCAGTCTTTGCAGTTCCCTTCCCTCGAGTACTTTTTAAATAGGCAGCTGTAAATTTTGTTCCATAGTCGGCTACCCTGTAAATAACGAAAGGCTTTATTATTTCTTAAAGTGCTAAGTATTAAACACTGTCATGAGTGTATTTTTTTGTTACATGCTTTTCATGCTTTATTTCTCACTGTTTGATATTATGCAACATATTTATTTTACGGAAGCACTGAAAATCTAATAAAGATCATCAGCTAATTTTTGTTTACTCCATGCATCTTTTTGTTGTTACTCATCCATTGCAATAAGACGCAGGTGCCAGGCTTTAAAGATGTGCTTTTTGTGATCCTCTATGTTGAAGGCTTTGTCTTAAAGCAAAGGAACAAATGATGTCATTCTTATTGTGATTGATAGAGCTCTGCTAATTAATTAGGGATTAAGTCCAAGAGATCACTTTGTTTATGGAGGGGGGTACTGACATGTCCTCAGAAAGGTGGTTTAAGATGAAAGTAAAAAATCCAGAGGTGATTCTAGGGTTTGTGCATCTCTTCTCTCAGATACAATGTATGTACTCTGGCACTACATCTTTAGACATCCCAAAATGGGTGTAGCTCCCACAAGTGTACCTGAGGCAGTGTTATGAACTGTATTCAGATGTTGCAGTTAGTGGGCAAGAAATAAATCAGAATTGTGACCTCCAGATATGAGCATAATAACGAATTGTCAATGACCTCCCAAACCAGAATGTGCATGAAGGAGAAAAAGAAGGGATCCTGCAAGCTTAAGAATAGACCAGACTATTTCTTGGCATGAACAAACAGGAGTTTACTCTTGAAGGCTCAAGAACAGCCTCAGTCGCTGCAGTCTGTTTCTCAAACTGCTTTGAAATGTCTGCCAGTCTGGATAAACACTGAGGCTGGATGGTGATGGGGCAGACAGAAGAGAATCTTGATTTGACCTCTAGTGTGTTTTATGCCCGTGAGGTCTAGCTCCGTTTCAGGTTGCATTCTCATCTAGGAAGAAATTTTAGAGCCAAGAAGCAACTTCTGTATATTTTTGTGAGTAGATTTTTCATAGTTGGGGTGGAAGTAGAGATCCATTGAATGAGGCTTTTGGTTAGGATGCTGCTGCAGTTGTCTTGTTTGTGGGCTTCCTAGAGGCCCCTGGTTGGCCACTGTGTGAACAGACTGCCGGACTTGATGGACCTTCGTCTGATCCAGCATGGCTTTTCTTATGTTCTTATGTGTACTATTTTGGAGCATGAACTAAAGGTAAAGGTCCCCTTTGCAAGCACCGGGTCATTCCTGACCCATGGGGTGACGTCACATCCTGACGTTTACTAGGCAGACTTTGTTTACGGGGTGGCTTGCTAGTGCCTTCCCCAGTCATCTTCCCTTTACCCCCAGAAAGCCGGGTACTCATTTTATCAACCTCGGAAGGATGGAAGGCTGAGTCAACCTTGAGCCAGCTACCTGAAACCAACTTTGTCGGGATCGAACTCAGGTTGTGAGCAGAGCTTGGACTGCAGTACTGCAGCTTACCATTCTGTGCATGAACTACAGCCTTGGAAAGTCCCCAACTTACTTTTCACAGGTTCTTGTAGGTTATCCGGGCTGTGTAACCGTGGTCTTGGTATTTTCTTTCCTGACGTTTCGCCAGCAGCTGTGGCAGGCATCTTCAGAGGAGTAACACTGAAGGACAGTGTCTCTTCAGTGTTACTCCTCTGAAGATGCCTGCCACAGCTGCTGGCGAAACGTCAGGAAAGAAAATACCAAGACCACGGTTACACAGCCCGGATAACCTACAAGAACCAATGAACTCTGACCGTGAAAGCCTTTGACAATTACTTTTCACAGCTTGCCATGAATCATTGGGCAGCCCTAGGCAAGTTGCTATTTCTTAACCTGAGTCCCCCAGTATGTTACACAGGTAGACTGTGATTTACCTTGCAAGGAGCCTGTTTCTGAGCGAACCTGCACATAACGTGCTCTCAGCGCTTTGGTGCTTTTTCCCAGTCTCCTGTGGGAAAGGTTAGGGACATGCAACCAATTAGAATACTTGAAGGAAAAAGATGAAACTTGTGACAATCTGAGTCCTTAAGGGTCACTCTAGATGAAGAGGCGAGCCGAGAGACTGACCTTGCCCTGTAGAATATGCTGAATTGTGTGTGAAGAAGCTGAACTTTTAAATAATGGGAGTATCTCTGTGATAAGCAGCTTTTTAAAAAAATTAATGAAGCTATGAAACCTCTGGCAAAACATCTCAAACCGGCAAGCTTTCCCAAAGTTTTTGGGAGGCTACAAAAAATCCTGAGAGAGCAATTCACCTGATAGTTCACTTTTAATAGGCTGGCAAGACAGCACTGTCTTCCTTTGTGGGTACTTAACTTGAGGCTTGCTGTTGCTATTAATGAAAAGGGTGACCATTTTGACACTTGTTTTTCCTGTGGCAAGAGGGAGTGTTATTCCAGTCGAAGTCAGTTAATTTCATTGGGCTTGCACTGGAATACCTGTGTAGCAGTGTACAACTCCCAGATCCCTTCCAATTTACCTACGGTCCTAAAACACAGAAAACAAGTTTGTAAGAATAGTAATTACCAAGGAGATGGATCTACAGTCATCCAATACCAATCTGTACTTGTTAGGAAAAAGAAGGATAAGTGGGGAAGAAAAAAGCTTTGGTAGAGATGACTGACTGGTTAGTATAAAATATCCCATTTAAGACTAGCAAGAAGTGGGGTACTGAAGGATGCAAAGAGGATTCTCCCCCAATAGTATAAGGCATGGGTAGGCCCTGGCAGTGTTTCCATTCAGACAAATATGTGTATCAGCTAGAATGTAGTACTAAGTGTTCAGATGAACTAACTTAACACTATAAAACCTTGCAGCTGCTATTAATCACTTGCCTAGAAGAAGAAGAGTTGGTTTTTATATGCCGATTTGCTCTACCACTTAAGGAAGAATCAAATCGGCTTGCAATCACCTTCCCTTTCCCTCCCCACAACAGACACCCTGTGAGGTAGGTGGGGCTGAGAGAGCTCTAACAGAGCTGTGACTTGCCCAAGGTCACCCAGCTGGCTTCATGAATAGGAGTGGGGAAACCAACCCAGTTCACCCGATAAGCATCCGCTGCTCATGTGGAGGGGTGGGGAATCAAACCCGGTTCTCCAGGTCAGACTCCACCGCTCCAAACACCGCTCTTAACCACTACACCACGCTGGCTCCTAGTGCTATTCACTGCTAGTAATCACTTGCCTGGTGTACTTGGAAGTGTTTCAAGCAAGCGTTCCTTTCCAGCCTCGCAGTAGGATTGGGAGAAAGACTGGCCCAATAGTGACTTGCTTAAGCAAGCACTGTGCCAACAATAGATCATGTTGCAAAGCTCTCCTTGTCTTGAACTGCTTCAGACTAGGTAGAGGGATTACCTGAACGAATGCTCCATATTTAGAAATGCTAATGCCCAGCCATCCGAACAGAGAGAGGGCTACCTGACATCTAGGTCAGGGTGGGCAGCCCTGGCACGTGTGCGATCAGTTTCACCCTGGACCCCTTTGCTCAATACGCAGGGCGAGTTCTCTGCTCACGTAATCAAGGCAAGCCCCTCAGGCTGTGTAGGAGAGAGTGACCGGTATGCCTCATGCCCATCACTGCCTCCTAGATCTCTGCACTTACCAGCCAGGTCAAGGGGAGCCCCTGGGGGCATTGGCAGCACCCCTGGGGCTTGGCTTGATCCCCGTGAGTCTGGCCAGGTATAATATTTCCCTCCCTCCACCTTTTGTTTTTCAGCACTCCAGCTCCTTCGTGGGCCGGTGTGTTTTTTGGCTACATTTGGGCAAAAAAGATTGCCTGCTCCTGATTTCGGCTCTGAGCAAGAGTGTGTTTGGGGGAAGGGTTGTAATGGAGAAGAATCATCAGGCATGAATCTTCCCCCTGCTGTCCGAAGCGGTATAGTCCAGAAACAGTTTCGTCACCTGATCTGCTATTTACATATGTATGTAATTTATACCCTGCTTTTCTTCCCAGTGAGGGCCCAAAGTAGCTTACATCCTTCTCCTATCATATATTTTATCCTCACAACAACCCTGTGAGGTAGGCTACAGTGACAATGATGGCCCCAAGGTCACCCAGCAAGCTTCTATGACAGAGTGGGGATATGAACCTTGGTCTCCCAGATCTTACGCTGACACTCTAGGCTGACACTGTAACCACTGCACTATGCTGTCTGACTGACCAAGCCTATCTTTCACGGCCAATCCAAAGGTCTGGTTTCTTGTATCTAAAGACGATTCTGCATCTGTGCTAGCTTTCAAATGACAGTAATTGCTACTCCTGTGCTGCGCCTTTGGCTCAAAACGATTTGTCTTTGACAATAGTAGAACTGCAGAAGCACCTTGGCTTCTGGTTAATGAAATGGCTTCTGGTTAATGAAATGTGCTAATTTCTAACTTGACAATAACGGTGCGCATCTGTAAAGCTCTGTGTTATGTCCTTGCCATGATCTTATTTTTCTTTACGCGTCTACATTAGATTACTTGTTCGCTTGTAAATGCTGTGTAAAACAAGCGGTACCCACGGGAACAGAAGGGACGCCTGCCACTTTCTTTGTCTTCTTCACATGTAAACTTACCCCGCCACGTCTGCATCCGTGTTTCTTTTCAAGCGCTACACACTTAGCTTGCATGCTGCTTAACTTCATGGAGAGGTTTATCGGGATGTTGATGCTCCTGGGAGTGGGAGCGCACTGCCGTTGCTTCGTGGGAGCTGTTGCCCGCTGGTCTCTGCTGTTATCAACTGACCATGACTGCCATTGCTTGTTGGTTACATTCATATTATACCTGCTATCATGCAACATAAGGCAGCATATAGACGGGTACTTTCCCCTCTAGACCCCACTCATCCCTGCTTAGCTTTAGCAAAGTTACTGGATCGTGCCCACGAACCCTATCTTGAGCCCTTGAGTCCCACATCCAGATCTAGCCTGCCAGGCTTCTACCTCTCTTCGGTGGCCTCACTCTGCCTTTGCTTTTGCTGCTTTCCCAGTAGCAGGTAGTTCCCCAGTCTTTGTCAACTGCTTGTTTTGGTGGTCCATTTTGTCCAAGAAGAAGCAGAGTTGGTTTTATACCCTGATTTTCTCTACTTTAAGGAGTCTGAAAGCAGCTTACAATCGCCTTCCCCTCCCCACAACCCTTGTGAGGTAGGCGAGGCTGAGAAAGTTCAGAGAGAACCGTGACTAGCCCAAAGTCACCCAGCTGGCTTCACATGGAGGAGTGGGGGAAACCAACCCAGTTCACCAGATTAGGGTCTGCTGCTCGTGTGGAGGAGTGGGGAATCAAACCCGGTTCTCCAGATTAGAGACTGCCACTCTTAACCACTACACCATGCTGGCAGCGAGGTCCCTTCCAAGGGCAGAGGAGCAGCCATGCACCTCTCTGCCTTCTACCATATGCCTCCTGGGGCATGTGATGTGAATGTACATGAGCCCCATTCCCCTGACTTTTCCCCTTCATATGACCATGCTGCAAACCCTTCACATCCTACCCCACGTTACAGGAAGAGTGTGGCAGAGAGGAGAGATGCTTGCCTGCACTACCACAAGAAAAGATTCAGTAATAATAAATGAACTGGTTCTCCTGTGTATTTTTTTTGGAAGTCTGACAATATATATAGCTTTTGTTTACACGCAGTGGCTATTTTTACAGGAAATAAAGGGAAACAGCAGCTAGGTAGAAGGATCTGCTGGGATTCGCAATTTTTCATGCAGGGGTTAGAGTTCTGCGGTTGCCCGAGACTGTTTGGCTACACTGTCCGAGGGTGTGGGTAGAAACGTATTTTCCCAAAGAGGGCTTTGAGAGGGGGTTTGGGTGGTGGTGGGCAATCCTCCCGCCCCCTCCCCAAGTGAGGATGCAAATCTTGTATGTACATCACACTCTCTCACATTCTGAGTTAGTGGTAGGGTAAAGGGAAGAGAGCAGGCAGCATCCGCCTGCCTCCCAATTACTGATTCCTGTTCCATTTAGTTTTAGGTATTTAGACTCTATTTTTCTCCTCAACGGGCCCCCGGAGTAGCTTACAACATTGTCCTCCATTTATCCTCATAACAGCGAGCCTGTGAGGTAGGTTAGACCAGTGCTTCTTAAACGTTTTCCTCTCGTGACCCCTTTTTGCCTGAGAAATTTTTACACGACCCTGGGTATATAGGTATAGAAAATAGGTATAGAAAGCAAACATGTTTCAGATAATAAATAATTAAAAATTATTTTAAAACAATTCTTTGGTATACCTATAATATTACCATTTATTAAAGAGTAAAGCAAATTTGCATACGAATTTGCAATTGTTGCCAAATTTTTCGCAACTCCCACATTCAGTTAGGTAAAGGTAAAGCTCCCCTGTGCAAGCACCGGGTCATTCCTGACCCATGGGGTGAAGTCACATTAGGGTTGCCAACTGCCAGGTAGTAGCAGGAGATCTGCTAATTCAACTTATCTCCAGCCGATACAGATCAGATCACCTGGAGAAAAATGGCTGCTTTGGCAATTTGACTCTATGGCATTGAAGTCCCTCCCCTCCCCAAACCCCACCTTCCTCAGGCTTCACCCCAAAAACCTCCCACCGGTGATGAAGAGGGACCTGGCAACCCTACATCCCATCCTGACATTTCCTAGACAGACGTTGATTATGGGGTGGTTTGCCAGTGCCTTCCCCAGTCATCTTCCCTTTACCCCCAGCAAGCTGGGTACTCATTTTACCAACCTCGGAAGGATGGAAGGCTGAGTCAACCTTGAGCCGGCTACCTGAAACCAACTTCTGCTGGGATCGAGCTCAGGTCGTGAGCAGAGCTTGGACTGCAGTACTGCAGCTTACCACTCTGCGCCATGGGGCTCCTCACATTCAGTTACGCGACCACATATGGGGTCATGACCCACAGTTTAAGAAGCTTTGGGTTAGACTGTTTGTGTGACGGCCCAAGATCACCCACCAAGCTTCAAAGGCGGAGTGGGAATTAGAACCTGGGTCTCCAGCATTCTAATGCTGGTTCTGTTGATTTAAAATATCTCCTCCACTTGCAAGCACCTGGGGTGACTTCCGGCCGGGATGGCTAAAACAATGAATAAACAATATAACTGACACCATCAGTCCGCAGGAAGTCGCACGGAAGAGGGTGAACAAGATGGGTCAGGAAACAGGAATGTGCTTTGTTTATACTGTGAAATGGTTAACGTATTTATTGCTAATGGGATCGTTCCATGGTGATTCTATGGAGATGGTGTTGCAAGCCACACATGTGACTGCCTTAGAAGCCCACCTCGATGAAAAAAACCCCTCAGAGAAGCAGAAAGACCGACATCTAAACAGGTTTCAACTTGCCCGTCTCTCGGGATCGCCCCTGCTTGCTTTACCGCATGCAGTCTCTCTCGCAAAGTGGTTCGTCTTCCCAAGAAGCAGCAGTCACCCGCTTTTTCTCTTGATGAAAAAGAAGAATTTGGCCAACATGAAATGTAAGTGGTTTGATCTTATGTATGTATCGAGGAGGAGGAATGAGAACCTTTGGCTGGATGATCCACTGAGGACAGACAAGGAGCAATGTATGTGCAGGCGTTGAATTCCAATGCTTTAGGTTGCATTAAACTTTTGATTGTCTTTTGGGGGCTCGAAGTTCCTCAGATGTTTCTTCTGAGGAGGAATGTCCAATATTTCTGTGAAGTAGGTGAAATCTCAACAGCAGTTCCAGCCTAATGAGGATTGTCCAGTAATGAAAAAGAGAAAGTTAGAGATTTATGAGGGGGGAAAGTAGGAGAAAAAACTGCCTGGGATGCTTTAATTACATATTCTGTCCAGTAGTGGACGGTGTTTTCTAGTTTCTTTTCTTTCCTTCTTTCAAGCTCCCTTGACCAAAAAGTCTTGAGCAGTAAAAGGGGAGCCTTTATTTCTTTAAGGAAAATATGGTGGATAGATACTTGGCTACCACCAATGTTGTTCTTGGGTCTCTATCCGCCAGCAAGAAGGGGACTGTTTTATCTTTTGTTATGGTGGCAGGTAATTTGATTAAGATAGGGGTAATCCATTGATTGGGATAGGAATTATATTGGGGGCATTCCAACATCATATGGGATAATTAATCCACTCTCTACAGATCACACGGACAAAGCCTATCTGAATAAGGTAAGTTGCCATATCTTCCATTTAACACCGCTGGAGGGGCAGCATTCAAGCGAGCAAGCGTGAATTCTCTACGGTAACGAGGGACTATTAAATTGGTAAAATAAGGTGAAGAGGTGTTTACTAGTGTGAACCATCCCTTGTTCATGTCCTTTTCAATTGTTGCTTTTATGCTTGTAGCCGATCGCAGTTCATTGACCCACTGTTCGTAAACAGGGAATGGCTCTCTGGTGAAATAAGGGCATCCTATCTTATGACCACACAAAACCCAAAAATAATTGAATCAGTGGCTAGGTTCTTACAGCTAGCAATCAGGTATCATGAATAGTGTGTAGCTTTCCTTAATGGCTGATTTGGGATGGTTTTATCCAATTTTATTTATTTGTACTCGGTTTTATTCAAATGTGTGTTCTTCCTTTTTATATGCCAATAAAGGCTTGTGTTGTGTTGTAGTGTGAACCACTAGCTATTGCTGCAGAGAGACTTCAAGGGAATGGGAATTCCTGAGAGTTTGTAGTAGACCTGGGGGTGGGGGTGTCACACAGCCATCATGATGCAAGCATGTGCATTGATCCCTGCAGCAGCTGTTTCCCAAGAAAAGGCACTCTAAAGAGCTGGTCGTGGACTCTCTGGTGTCTTGTCTGGTTTGGTATTGACTGTACGTATACATTTAGCTAGGTTACTCATACTATGAATAAGTGTTGCTGCTCTTTTAGGAAGAAATCGGTTTGGTTTAGGTCCGTATAATATCAGAAAATGTGTTAATTCGGTCTGAACACTTTTTAAAAATTATAAATAGTACTGTAGCCTTCTGGTTAATTCTAGGAATGCCAATACAACACAAGGGGGGCATGATTGCAACATAAGCAATGCCCAGGCACAAAACATTTTCATTTCTATTTATCTGATTCCCAAAATTCTTAAAATGGCACAAGTTTAGGTTGGAACACCTTTCTTCCCCAGTTGCTGAATGGTAAAGAAAATATTTCAATATTTCAAAAATGTTTTTTTTTAAACTTAGCAAATAAATGCCAATGAGTGTTGCTCAACTCAACAACCTCTGCTTGGGTCTCAACTAAATTTGATGCTTCCTTTGCCCGATCTTATGTTGTGAGCTTTAAGTTAACTTTAATTAGGGGTAGCCTACTTGGTCCATTGGCCCTGACCTGGATGGCCCAGGCTAGCCTGATCTCGTCGGATCTCAGAAGCTAAGCAGAGTCATCCCTGGTTAGTATTTGGATGGGAGACCTCCAAGGAATACCAGGGTTGCTGTGCAGAGGAAGGCACTGGCAAACCACCTCTGTTAGTCTCTTGCCATGAAAACCCCAAAAGGGGTCGCCATAAGTTGGCTGCGACTTGACCACACCACACTTGGTCCATTGTAAATGTTAAAGGTTGGAAATATTGTCGAAGGCTTTCACGGTCAGAGTTCATTGGTTCTTGTAGGTTATCCGGGCTGTGTAACCGTGGTCTTGGAATTTTCTTTCCTGACGTTTCGCCAGCAACTGTGGCAGGCATCTTCAGTGTTACACCTTCAGTGTTACTACTCTGAAGATGCCTGCCACAGTTGCTGGCGAAACGTCAGGAAAGAAAATTCCAAGACCACGGTTACACAGCCCGGATAACCTACAAGAACCGTTAAAGGTTGGCTTTGATCTTTGGCTTGGATCCTACAACTCCCTACAGTTTGGGTCCTATTGCTCCCTTCACCTGGGAAGCATCTTTCCCTGCAGTGGAAGACTCCTCTCTTAGCAGAAAGGGATCATAGGGTCCAGCACAGTCTCTTAAGTGGTTTTATAAAGGTATGGTGTAGTGGCCCATAGTAAGTACAGAAATAAAACCAGATGTGACATGGGTGTATGATTGACTTCAATTCATTGACAGCAAATAACATTGTTTTCTTTAATGTTGCAGTTATTTTTGGACTCACCATGGTTTGGACTGCAGTGACGCTTTCTAGAAGCCAGTGTGTCCTTGAAAAGGAGTATTTCTGCTCTTCTATTCCAAATGGTGAGGTTGGTTTTCTCCCCCCCCCTCCCCAATGCTTATTTGTGTTGGGAGTTGCTCAAAGTACTGAGGGGGCCATGGCTCATCAGCTAGGCATGCAGAAGGTCCCAGGTTCAATCTCCGGCATTTCAAGTTCACATGATCAAGTAGCTGGTGATGTGAAAGACCTCTTCCTGAGACACTGGAGAGCTGCTGCTGATCAGAATGGACAATCTTGACCTTGTTAGACCAATGGTCTGCCTCAATATAACAGAGCTTATTGTGTTCCAGAGGGACAGGTTGCCCTTGACTTTGCTTAGGTATTGATTCCAGAAGTTCCTACGCTGACACCTATCAGTCTGCCAATGATGTTTGAGGATTTAATGTTTATTTGCTGGAGGCTGTTGATCATGGCTAAGTAGAACCTCCATGTTTGGAGGCAATGTACTTCTGAATACAGTTTGGCATGCATGGAGGCAGATGCAAAAGCAAAAGAGGGCTATTGCCTTTATATCTTTGCATCCTTTTCACCACCGTTCCTCCACTTAATGGGTTTGATCCAGCCAGCTTTATTTCACTCAGTCACTTAATTCTCCTCCTTCCTCATTAGCACATGTCTTTAATCCACGTGGGTCCCTCTTTGGTGGCCAAAGGGGACCCTCTCCTCCTTTATCACCAGAGAGAAATCTGGTTGGATCCAACCTGATCCCTAATATAAGTATAATTCATGCACACAGAACAGTGATATGGGGTTTCTTCTAACTTTAGTGAGCTACTTAGGGAAAACTAATGAGTAGCTAAAACTCTTTGCAGGTGATATCCCTACTTTGTTTCAACCTGATGCAATGTATTTTTGTGGAGGCAGGAATAAATAAATAGCAGGACTTTGGCCTAAGAAGTAAACTTTGCATACATTTGAAACTTGACCTTGAAAGTACACTATAAACAGGCCTTGCACAGTGCATATAAATATGAACTCAAACTGGAATCTGAATGTTATATTACAATGTTGTTATGATTTTGTACCTCTGATAGGATTTCCGGAAGGGCTGACCTCCATTCTCTTTGTCGTAACCAACCTTGGGGTTATCAACTCGACAGTCTTCAACAGCCCAAGCTTGGAATCTGTCACCAGTCTTGCCCTAGCGAACAGCGGTATCACAGAGATCAAAGCTGGTGCTTTTCATGCTTTTCGACGCCTCACCAAACTCAGTTTATATCAGAACAGCTTGACTAATGTGAGGGCTTCTTGGCTTTTCAATCCAGGACGTCTGGAAAACCTTACAGTGGCTCACAACCTCATCTCTGAAATAGGGCCAAACATGTTTTCCGGCTTCACCAATCTGACGACTCTTAATTTAGCATACAATCGAATCAGTAGGATTGCCAGTGGGAGTTTTAAGGGCTTGTCCAAGCTAACCTCAATTGACCTATCCAGCAATAATTTAACGACTTTAACAAGAAGCGTATTCAATGGCCTGAGACGCCCAGTGATGAAACTTGGTTCCAACCCATGGCATTGTTCCTGTGAACTTCAGGATTTTGGATTATTTCTTCAAGGTAGCTACACCAGTAAAAAAAATAGTTTTAATTCCAAGGTTTAAAAGGGTTAATGCAAGGGTGTTGAACTCAATTGTTAATGAGGCCGGATATATCACTTGGTCGGGCCGGGCCATGCCTCGCCAGCCCAGATTAAGAGTGGGGGGTGGGTGGCTGCCTCAGCTGGCTCGTGGGCCAGATAAGAGCTCCCAAGGGGCCGGATCTGGCCCATGGGCCTTATGTTTGACACCCCGGGTTAAGAGAAGACCTGTTTTTCTTTCGTGGTGTTAGTGGTAGTTCACATTTTACAAATAATCGATTGCATTCTGTGTGCCAAAAAAGCACTTGTGGCTTATTGTTGGAGGCAATTGTTAATTACTGATCCTGTTGAAATGTAAAAGGTTGAATTTTTGGGCTTGAGTATCAGTTTGCAGACTAATCCAATAATTTAAGGACAGTCTGCCAGGGCGTTCTAGTTTGTTACAACATAACTGGAAGTATGCCATGATTGATTAATATATTGATTAAAGTTTCCAGTGGTCCCAATGTCTTTCTCTACCGAGGAGGCTGCCTAGTGTATTTCTGCGTAATGCTCTATGTTGGACTTGCCTTCTCCCACCCAGCCTTCACCGGGAGTGGATATTTCTGCCCCATGGTGGTTATGTTTTGGTCATTCAACCAATACTGATGGAGCAGAACTCCACCCAATTTATGAAAACTCTTGTTGCATCTCACTGAGGCATTGTTCCGAGTATGCAGCCTCCTAGCCAGATGGCAATGCCCAAATTGTGACTCATGCAGAAACGATGAGTGGTGGTTTTATCCTGAAGGCCTATTGGATTTGTACTTCCTGAGGTCGGACATAACAGCAAACCATGGCTTGCTGCTACATGAATGAAGTGGGAAAGAGTTTTGAGCTCTCTTGCACAAAGAAGAAGAGTTGGTTTTTATATGCCGATTTTCTCTACCACTTAAGGGAGACTCAAACTGGCTTACAATCACCTTCCCTTCCCCTCCCCACAACAGACACCCTGTGAGGTCGGTGGGGCTGAGAGAGCTCTAACTTGCCCAAGGTCACCCAGCTGGCTTCGTGTGTAGGAGTGGGAAAACAAATCCAGTGTACCAGATTAGCCTCCGCCGCTCATGTGGAGGAGTGGGGAATCAAACCTGGTTCTCCAGATCAGAGTCCACCACTCCAAACCAAACCACCGCTCTTAACCACTACACCACACCGGCTCTCAATGATCCTTGTTCTATTCTCCTGCATGGTGACCCAATCGACTACTTCATGTTTTGGCCCTGGACAAACTATTGTTTGCCCTTTCCCTTTGAAATCAGACATCAGTTTGATCCTGCCATGCAGGGAAAGCATCAGCTATAGTTTGCCAGTTTGGAGATAATGGCAAACGATGGGTTGGATCCCATGGCTCTGTTTCACTAGTAGCTATACTTTTTTTCTGGCGCAAAGAATCTCCATCTGATGCAGCAGTCTGGTCACTGCTTGTGCTAAGGGAAAGTGTCACTGTTCATGGAATGGATCTGCAGCATGCAATCCATTGGTTTGCTGCAGAAGTGAAAGTAGCTAATCAGCTTATGCACAAAGAGGGGAAGGAGGAGTGGGGATCTGGGGTTGTGGGAGCCATGGTAAAACTCTTTCATGGCTTGATCGTGTAGTAGCAGACCAGTATTTGTCATTATATCTGAACCATCCCACTGATACACACACTCATTGTATGTTTTTAAGGGCCCTTAGAATGAAGTGTGTTTCCAACCTTAACTCAGAAAATAAAGTGGGACTTGAGTATTGCAAATTTGGGGAGCACCAGTGGTCTAATTCGTAGATTTTTGACATTATTATGGATTTTGCAGAATATGCACGTAGACCTCATTGTCTTCATGAATGAATAATGCACCAGTCTAAACCTTCCATATGTTGTTTTCTTTATGCTGGGTGTGCTTACAGAGTTGGTAAATGCATCGCTGCTGGAAGATGCTGCTTCTGTTGTGTGCCGAAGTCCACGAAGCCTTGAAGGAATTCCAGTTTGGAACATCTCTGACTTGAACTGTTCTCCAGACATTCTGTCTTCACTCTCAGAGACTGGCTTTCATAAAGTTGGATTGCCAGCTTTGCTAACGTGCTTAGGTATGTCTCAAGATATGGCTTCATTCTTTGCAATAAATTTCTTATTTAATGCTTAGATGTACAGTTCTTAAATTGTTCCTTTATCGTCAGTAGTATTTTCTGTTGTTATTTAGTTGTTTGTATGATATCTGGTTTGTCAAGATGTTTTCTGTTTTCTGACAGCCAGTGTGGTGTAGTGGTTAAGACTGGTGGACTCTAATCTGGTGAACCGGGTTTGATTCCCCACTCCTCCACATGAGCGGCGTACTCTAATCTGGTGAACCGGGTTGGTTTCTCCACTCTTCCACATGAAGCCTGCTGGGTGACCTTGGGCTAGTCACAGTTCTTTTTGAACTTATTCAGCCTCACCTACCTCACAGGGTGTCTATTGTGGGGAGAGGAAGGGAAGGAGATTGTAAACTGGTTTGATTCTCCTTAAAAGGTAGAGAAATTGGCATATAAAAATCAACTCTCCTCCTCCTCCTTTTTTATTTATGGGATGAGGTTGGGATAAATGCTTCCACCTTGAACACATTGCCGGTTAGATGGGCTTTATAAATTGTTCAATAAACAAAGACAATTAAAACATAGGAATTGCCCTGCTGGATCAGACCATTGGTCTATCTAATTTACCTTCCTGTTTTGCAGGTGGCCAAACACTTGTTTAGGAGGGCTAAGAAACAGGGCATAGAGGCCAAGATTGTCCCCAGGTGTTATCTCCTAGCGGTGGTATCCAGAGGTTTACTGCCTTTGATGTGAAAGTTTCCTCTAGCTAGTAGCCATTGGAGCCAAGAACTTGAATGTATGGTATTTGACCTTTTAAAATATCATTTTGTCTTCTAACATGGTGCTTTTATCTCTTTTGGGCTATTAAATATGCTACCAGAGATTTCATCATGTCCACTGAAATATTCCTACTTTTACATTGCATTCCTGATCAGAGTCACACCCTTCTAAGATCATTGATTTTAATGGACTAAGATGGTTGTAACTCTGTTTAGGATGGCACTGTTAGTTCATTTATATCCCACTTACCTCTTAGCATCAAACCAGTTTCTAACGTTTTAAAAGGATATATTTGTTTTAAAACATAAGCTAAAACTAATTACATTATTCATTGAATGGTTCCCCCCTATTTTAACATTTCCATTAGCCACCTGTTTCTTAGGGGTGCACCAGGGTTTTCAAACTAACTTTCTTAATGTTTGTCTTTTTTGGCAGTGTTAATTTCCTTCATTTTGTTGCTGTTTTTGATCTGGACGGTGAAACAAGATAAGCAAATTCAACCGAGAAAAGAAGCTACTGATCCATCCACCTGCATGAAATCGAGCAGCCGAGTTGAATCTTCCATGGCAGCATGCCGGCAGTCTGACAAAAAGGGTAGACCCGCAAATTCAGGCAAAGATCTGCAAGCCAGTGTGTTGGGAGTTCACTCCAAATCTGCCTCGGCCATTTTGTTGCGAACGGAGTTCCACCAGAGACAAAGGCAAGTCACCAGTTTGGGGGGTGAAAGCCAGAAGCACCTGGCAGTCCCCCATGTAGTGTTGAGTGATCAACCTTGTGTAGGGATTGAAGGTTTGCCTAACTTTATGGAATCATGGTACTATAAACTGCAAGAAGTCAGCAAGAAGGACTTACAGAACCTCAATGCAAACTCCTTTTTGGCTGAAGTTTGTATAGAAACACCAGTGCTGAAAGCTTCTAATTCAGCAACAAAGCAAATACTGCAGGAAGATGGGACTTCAGAAGTACTTGATGATGACAAAATCCATGACAGCGTTGAGAATTCTGAACCCTTCTTATATTTAAGTGTTACTACAGCGGCCGAAGAGCCAATGGATGTTCAGTGCAAAAAGGAACCGAGTACAAACGCAGGAGGAAGCCACTTGGACTCTTTGAGGAGAGCTTTGACGTGGCCTTATGAAAGGAATGCCATCGGACAGGGGTCGAATCCATTCAGTGTTAGGGACTCTTTCATCGCACAGTTCTTCCTGCCTGTTGTTCACCTTGGTGAGTCCCTGGATGCTGGTCAATGGGAAGTGGGTGAAGACATGCAGCATCCGGGAAAGGGGAATCAGATGCATGATGGAAGTCCGAAGTTAAACCCAGAGGCAAAGTTAGCCAAAGACATGGATCCTGCATGTATGAGAGAAGTGATGGTAGCAGCAGCTACTGAGCCAGTAGACGGTGGGAAATCAGAGTTGGATGAAGAACTGCGAAGGCAGTGTGATCTGTGTGTATGTGCCAGGAAGGATTATCAGGTCCATGAAGGCGGAACTGAATTAAACACAGAGGCAAAACCAACCAACCAAGCAGAGATGCAGAAACCCACCGAAGTCACAGTGGCTGCAAGAGGTATCCATAACTTGCAGCCCACCACAAAAACAGCCAAATGCCCTCCAAGTGAGAAAAATAAACAGTTGTCCAAACCAGTATCTTCTCGGTCCAGGATCCGCCATGAAATCCATCCATCCCCACTGTCGTCAGATGATACCAGTCAGACGAGTTCTCCATGTGATGATGTCTTACTCGAAAATAACAAGTATAACTACACTAATCTGCTTCATGAAGTTGTGGAGAATCGTGGGAGGTGGACCAGGGAGCGGTGGAAACAGACCCACCAAGCGCGTGCTGTTCACCCAACTAAATCCCAGTAGATTGCATTGGGCTCCAACTGAGTATTTTTGTATGTTGTGCATAACTTCTGTAGCCCAGCATGCATTAGTGCTTTGTTAAGTGGAACCATTGAAAGATGCCGAATTATCAGCAATGGAAGCTGGCCTAGGTATTTAAAGAAAAGATGCTTAAGAAGCAGAGCATCCTCACAATGCTGTTCTAGAATGTCTCAGGCATATTCTGAAGCAGCATTCTGAAGGTGAGAAGTCCTGTGCTGAATGGCCCAAATGATATTTTTTTTGTTACGTGGTCTTCTGCGAGACTCCTGCTTTCATCATGCACCCATCCAAATTACCTTCAGAAGGGACAGTGAGGGTTGATCTGCCTTGAGACCTAGAAAAGTGATGGTCAATGGCCATGAGTCACACCAGCCCCATCCTTGATCTGCCATTTGAAGAGGCAGCTGCCCAACATGCCTGCTGATTTGCAATGATTGCCAGCGCCACAGTTTGGGTGAGCGAGGTAGGGATGGGAAAACCCCCGGAGTATGGGTCACGCAAACCAAGGGGACACTCCCGAGTCCCCATTACCTTGATGGCTTATGAAAACAAGCCAGGTCCCATTCCCAGGCAACATGCTGTAGCTCTGAATACACCTTTCAGAATCTGTTGCTTTAGCATGACGGATAAACTTCTCCACTCTTGAACGAGAAAGGAACCACCCATCGCTTACAGCTTGATATTGGATGACTTTTGGAAGAAGGTAGTGGTTAAGAGCGGTGGTTTGGAGTGGTGGACTCTAATCTGGAGAACCGGGTTTGATTCCCCACTCCTCCACATGAGCGGCGGATGCTAATCTGGTGAACTGGGTTGGTTTCCCCACTCCTACATGTGAAGCCTGCTGGGTAACCATGGGCTAGTCACAGTTCTCTTCAAGCTCTCTCAGCCCCACCTACCTCACCTACCTCACAGGGTGTCTGTTGTGGGATGATCTGGATTCTACCACTTCCTAATCTGTAAATCACAGAAATCCCTGTACATACCAATACAACACTTGATATATCCATTCAGGATGAGCAAGCTATGGAGTCTTTCTTCATGGGGCTTTGCTTTATAGCACTCTTCTCTGTCTGGCTTAATTTCACATTTACTGAAAGAATCAAGAACTCTGAATGCTCTGAATCACAATATACGTGCTGTTGCTGTTACTTAGGTAGCATTAGTCCTTTCAGGACTGTGTCTTCCCTAGTTCTTTACAGGTGGAGCTAGGTGAGGTGGGAGACACAGCCACTTCCTGTTGAATTTTCCCCATATCCCCCTGTAGTAAAACCGCTGAGACCTTATGATGAACATTATGAACATTTTCCCTGCCCCCATTCACAGCAGCTGGGGTTTGCTTGAGGGATGGGGTGAGGCAATGCTCAGTGTTATGATCTCAGGACTTGGGGTAAGTTGAATTCCACATTGTGGAGTGGGACAATGTGACACAGAGATGCCATTTTCATTGGCAGCTCTGTGTCTCCTGTAATATCTAGTTTGGCCCAAAGATGCATTATGAAGGAAATTGTGTGGAGTTCTGTGATTAGAGTACCCAATAAGCTTTGGGCCATCAATTGGCTGGAGATCAGTTGAATTAGCAGGAGATCTCCTGCTACTACCTGGAAGTTGGCAACCCTAGCCCTCAAGCAGAAACTAGGGGTAGAGGTAATATGGATCAGAGCAGGGGCACCAGGAAGGGGGAATAACTTATTGCCCAGGGTTGTTTCTCCAACTGAAAATTATCTTCTTCCTCAGCACCATGACCCCAATCCATAGGTCTCCCTCCTGCCACACACACAGTGCTGCTTTTTAGAGTAACCCCCCCTCCCCCACATCATGGTTTGACAAGTGGCGGTGGTGTGTTGTTGTCTTACTTTTTAAGCAAGGTAGAGTAAAACCACCACCCATGACGATTACATGAGTTTTATTATTATGAGTTTTCCTTGTACAAAGCGATTATTTTGTATGTTGACGCCACTTGTTGAGATAATTTTTGCATGCTTTGTTATTGGCTGTCACTGAATTATTGACGTGTTGGGTGGTTGATAAACCATCTAACTAGAGATCTTGGGCTCACAGCCAGCCCCTTGGTCAATGTTGCTTTTTAATAGTGAATGTTGTTCCCCATTCAAAATGCAGCCCTTCTTGGACATCTGATGCATTTTATGTTTTCATGTCCTCTGAAAGCTGTCCAGCTTACCTACTAGACATTTTCTAATGTCTCTTACGTAAAAATAATTGAAATGTAATGACTTTGATTCCAACTATATTTTAGTGTTTATTTTAGATTTCTTAATGTGTTCATAATAAAGAAAAATCTGCTGAAGTGTACTTGTATTTTTATTATTTCTTAGAACAGAACATCCTTGTATTTAATAAAAAGGCAGACATCTATAATACCAGCTTTTCTGATTAATGTTTCCAAACTTGTGAAGATTGGATTGCCAATCTGCTTCCTGGCATCTTTATTTGTCCTTGACAGTGTTAAAAACGGTGGTACTTGCTCTCTGGCTCACAGTCACACTTGGATTCAACTAGCGGAGCTAAGTTTATTTCCTTTCCTAGCATAGGGCCTCAGCAAGAAGGCTTAAAGCTTTCTCATTCCTTCAGCGGTGGCTGGGATTTCCAGGTCCCTCTTTGCCACCAGCGGGAGGTTTTTGGGGCGGAACCTGAGGAGGGCGGGGTTTGGGGAGGGGAGGGACTTCAATGCCATAGAGTCCAATTGCCAAAGTGGCCATTTTCTCCAGGTGAACTGATCTCTATCGGCTGGAGATCAGTTGTAATAGGAGATCTCCAGCTAGTACCTGGAGGTTGCCAAATCCTGGGCACAATGCTATAGACTCCACCCTCCAAAGCATCCATTTTCTCCAGGGCAACTGATCTCTGTAGTCTGGAGATGAGCTGCCATTCCGGGAGATCCCCAGATCCCACCTGGAGGCTGGCTGGATTCCCTAGGCCTTGCCCACTTCCCTGGAAAATCGGGCAGGTATCACATTGGGAACGGTGCTCAGAAGAGCCACAGGTAGTTCCCAAGCCACTGAGTTGAGTATCACTGCTTTAAAGGAATCACCATTAGAGTGTGACACAGTTCATACATAATAACGGTGACTGAACCTGTGTGTGCGTGGGGGGGTCTTCAGGCATGCATGTTTCCTCCTTGTGTCCGCTGCAATCTAATGGAATACTTCCAGATTCATAGTTAACTATAGGTGGTTACTATGTTCAAGGTATACAGTCTGTTTCGCTAAGGGATCATTCTAAAATGTGATCCACCGCATACAATCTCAAGCGGAACAGGTCTTTCTAGGCCCTTGTTCTTAGACCAGGTCTTTTTAAAGGACGTTTGCATGGGTATAATTATCGTCTTTTTCAGTGTGTTGATGCTCCCTTCTTTGTTAAAAGGGCCCCTGGGCATAGTGCATATCGTAATGTTAATCGTTTAGTTCTCTGGTTTATTCAGGGCATTGCTCCTTTCCTAGTTCACGAAACCTGAAAGTGGATGAGAGTCCTGTTTGCTGTTCTCAGAAAGGCAAAAATATTCTGGGAATTGAGAGGTTTCTTCGATCATGGATAGATGGAGTTCATAATGGCCAAGCCCAGGATACTTTGGAAACACAATTGTAAGTTCTTTCAGGATCCTCCTCCTCCCCCTCTCTCTCCCTCCCTCCCTCCCTCCCTCCATTAGGTAAAGGTAGTTCCCTGTGGTGCAAGCACTGGGTCATTACTGACCCATAGGGTTGCCAACCTCCAGGTGGTGGCTGGAGATCTGCTATTACAACTGATCTCCAGCCAATAGAGATCTCTTCACCTGGAGAAAATGGTCACTTTGGCAATTGGACTTTATGGCATTGAAGTCCCTCCCCTCCCCAAACCCCACCCTACCCAGGCTTCGACCCCAAAACCTCCCGCCAGTACTTACCTGGAGGTTGGCATCCCTAAACAATGGTCTGATTTGGTCTATGGCAGCTTCAGATGTTCTAGTCCAGGAATCCCCAAGGTGGTGCCCGTCACCCATGGGTGCCATGTCACTTTCTGACACCTTTCCTGGCGTTCATCAGGTGTTTTTAGAAAGTGGGTGGGGCCAGGTGGGGCTCTTGCCCAGCAACACTCCTGACTGACCATTGGAGATTTGATTTGCTGTGCAGATTTTTAAAAACATTGCGTTGGCAGAAGCTGCCACCACAGCACAATAGGGTTGCCAGGTCCCTCTTTGCCACCGGCAGGAGATTTTTGGGGCGGAGCCTGAGGAAGGCGATGTTTGGGGAGGGGAGGGACTTCAATGCCATAGAGTCCAATTGCCAAAGCGGCCATTTTCTCCAGGTGAACTGATCTCTATCGGCTGGAGATCAGTTGAATTAGCAGAAGATCTCCTGCTACTACCTGGCAGTTGGCAACCCTACAGCACAAGGATGTTCACTTTGTGTCTGAAGTTAAGCTGCAGCAGCCATTTTGTGGCTGCACTCCCTAAGCATTGTTAGACTTCCAAAGGGGCCCTCAGGCTCAAAAAGGTTGGGGACTAGGGTTGCCAACCTCCAGGTACTAACTGGAGATCGCCTGCTATTACAACTGATCTTCAGCCAACAGAGATCAGTTCCCCTGGAGAAAATGGCCGCTTTGGCAACTGGACTCTATGGCATTGAAGTCCCTCCCCTCCCCATACCCCGCCCTCCTCAGGCTCCACCCCAAAAACCTCCCACTGGTGGCGAAGAGGGACCTGGCAACCCTAAGGTACTAGCTGGAGATCTCCTGCAGTTACTACTGATCTCTAGCCAATAGTGATCAGTTCCCCTGCAGAAAATGGCCGCTTTGGCAATTGGACTCTACGGCATTGAAGTCCCTCCCCCCTAAACCCCGCCCTCCTCCAGCTCTGCCCCAAAAATCTCCAGGTATTTCCCAACCTGCAGCTGGCAACCCTATTGGGGACTTCTGTCGGTAGTCACTTGGAAGAGTCAGGAGCTGGAACGATGCTCAGAAAGAGCCCTGAAGGGGAGACTGTTCTCATCTGTCCTTTTGCCTTCCACAGGGATGTCAGCCTTTGCTGGTTTGTTTCTGCTTTTAGGCGGAACAGCTCAGCCTTGTCCCCCAATGTGTCTGTTCTGTTCTGCCGACAGAGCTGAATGTGAGCAAGTTTCTTCACTCCAAGCAGGTGAGCAAGTCTCATCACTCCTTGTTCATTCCTCTTCTCCTGTCGCTCCCAGCAATCTCGGTTCATAAGTTGTCCACAAACGTTCATGTAAGCTTCTGTAAGTCTCCTAGGCTTATGGAAAGAAATGTTTTATGGAAATGTCAGACCTGGCGGACTTCTGTCTTTGATCAAAACCTATGCTAAAACCTTCAGCTTTAAACCCACATAAGAAGTAGATCCTTCAAAAATGGGGCATTGAGTGAATTTTTTTTTAAAAGGACAAAATGTAAATGTAGACAAATGCACTAAAGTGAGGATGGTGTTGGTAAATGTGTTGTGTATGTCATTGCTGCAGTTTCACAGATATACAGAAAAACCTTTCATTTTAGTCGAGAAAGCAAGTTTCTAGCCCTTAGAAATACACTTCAAAATTGTGTGGCACCTTTCAAAAGAGTGTGGCAATTCCTGATACAATCTCAGAAATCAGGGGAGACCTGGGTTCAGATCCTCCTTCTGCCATGGAGGTCATCAGGTGTATCTGGGCCCGTCATTTGCTGTCAACCTACCCTATCTTTCAAGTTTCTAAATCTCCACCCCTCTTCTCCGGCTTCAGTTTTAATAGGTTTGCCAAGCTTCACAGAGAAGATAGTTCTGCGGCACGGGAACCTCAGTGAGATCCCTCCACTGTCCTTCCAAAAGTTCTCCAACCTTCACTTCTTGTCGATCACCGGGTTTCCGGTCTCTTCGCTAACTCACCTCACCTTTTCCCCCGTTCATGCCAACAGTCTGAGGAATTTGGATCTCAGCAATAACTACCTGCTCAGCTGCAGTATCGAGCCAATGGCTTTCTCCGGCCTTGTGACTCTAGAGGAGCTGACTCTGGACAACAATTCCTTGGACATCTTGCAAAGCCCTTGGTTCTTGGGGCTGGCGGCTCTTGGTAAACTGTCTCTTGCCCTGAACAGAATTTCCTACCTTCCTCCCAGGATGTTTGAAAACTTAGCAAGGCTAGAAGAACTGGTGATTTCTTCCAATGAGATCCAGTATCTCTCCATGGATACCTTTTACGGGTTGGCCTCGCTGAGTCGACTGGACTTATCGAAGAACAAGATCCTCTTTATCAACAATCAGGTCTTCCAGCCCTTGCAAGCGCTCAGGCATCTCCTGCTGTCCGAGAACAGGTTGACCGAGTTGCCCGCCCTTCCGAGTTCTATCATCGCCTTGTTTCTCCATGCCAACCCATGGCACTGCAGCTGCCAGTTGGTGGATTCTGTGGAGTCGTGGATGGGTAGAATTCAGGAATCTGCACAGGTGGTTTGCAGCACCCCACCCGACCTTGCAGGGCGCCAAGTGACGAATGCCAGGCTCGAAGTTTGTTCCTCAACATCAAATTCCAACCTTCCACCGCAAACTGTTTTGAATCTCAGCTTGCTTTATGGCTTCCTAGGTAAATGTTTAAATGCACAGGTTTAGAAATGGGGCGTAGGAGGGAGGTTTTTGGGGCGGAGCCTGAGGAGGGCAGGGTTTGGGGAGGGGAGGGACTTCAATGCCATAGAGTTCAATTGCCGAGGCAGCCACTTTCTCCAGGTGAACTGATCTCTTTCGGCTGGAGATCAGTTGTAATAGCAGGCGATCTCCAGCTAGTACCTGGAGGTTACTCAAAAGTACAGAATGTAAGGAAGCAAACACAGGAAGTTTGTTTCAGGTAGCCGGCTCAAGGTTGACTCAGCCTTCCATCCTTTCGAGGTCGGTCAAATGAGGACCCAGCTTGCTGGGGGTAAAGGGAAGAGGACTGGGGAAGGCACTGGCAAACCACCCCGTAAACAAAGTCTGCCTAGTAAATGTTGAGATGTGACATCTACCCATGGGTCAGGAATGACCCAATGCTTGCACAGGGGACCTTTACCTTTAGAAATGGGGCAGCATGCCATATTTTCTTAAGTTTGGTCTGTATGGTTTTTTTTTTTAAGCAAAGATTTGCTGCTGAAGTGATATTTGTACTTTGCCCCCCTCAGGTAATCACTTCACCCTGACCTGAATAGTTAGGGTTGCCAACTGCCAGGTAGTAGCAGGAGATCTCCTGCTAATTCAACTGATCTCCAGCCGATAGAGATCAGATCACTTGGAGAAAAATGGCCACTTTGGCAATTGAAATCTATGGCATTGAAGTCCCTCCCCTCCCCAAACCCCGCCCTCCTCAGACTCCGCCCCAAAAATCTCCTGCCGGTGGCGAAGAGGGACCTCGCAACCCTATGAATGGCCCAGGCTAGCCCAATCTCATCAGATCTCAGACGCGAAGCAGAGATGGCCCTGGTTAGTACTTGTATGGGAGATCATCAAGGAAGTCCAGGGTTGCTAAGCAAAGGCAGGCAACCACTTCTGCTTTTGCCTTGAAAACCCTATGGAGTCACTGTAAGTCAGCTATGACTTGACAGGAAAAAAAATCACTTCCTGGATTTGCAAATTGGGGTGTTTCCCATCACCAAAATATTAAGTTCACTTCTACTACTTCCCTTGCCCCAGCCCCACGCAAAGGTTGATCATGCCCTCTTGCCTCATGTCACCTGGGGATATTTCTGCACCTGGCAATGCACAAGTGCTAGCCCTGGTCCCATGGAAAGGGAGGAGCTTGTGTTGGCTGGCTGAGCCTTTGGCAGAAATTGATTTGTTACAGGAAAAAAACTAGGTGTGTGTGTAAAGGAACTTTTGAAAAGTCTCTTATCATCTCTTCCACCCCACCCAAATTTCTTGCACTTCTAATTTCTACAACTTTGTTTTGCATATCCCCACTTTTTGGAAGGATTTCTGCAGAGTATAAATATTCCAGTTTCTAGAGATGTAGCTAGATATAACAGGAAATGCTTGAAGCTATCTTCTATTGAGTGAGACCACTGGTCTCTAGGGTACTATTGTCTGCTCTGACTGGCAGCAGTCCTTCCTTCCTTCCTTCCTTCCTTCCTTCCTTCCTTCCTTCCTTCCTTCCTTCCTTCCTTCCTTCCTTCCTTCCTTTTAATTCAATTTCTAGAGTCTCAGACAAAGGAAGTTCCTTTACAATACATGTTACCTGTGATCCTTTCAGGGAGGATTCAGGGAACCAAACCGGGGACTTGATGCTTGTAATGCATGTGCTTGGCTACTCAGTCATGGCCTCCCTGAAGGACAAGTATTTGCACAGCTTTATTCTGTGGCGTACAGCGCAGTGTAGAAGGCTCAGTGCGAACGTATGAATCTGTCTACTCTGATTTGACCTTTCCAGGCTCCCAAGTAGAGGAGGATCTTTCCCCAGCACCTCCTAGGCTGAAAGCTTTAACTAGAGAGTGAGCGTGGAGACTTTCCGCATGCAAGGCGTGCCCCCTACTTGTGACCTATGAGCCATCTAACTTGGTGTCATCTGCTGTGATTTTCAGTGGCTCTCCAAAATCTTGGGCAGGAGTTTTTTCTGATCCCTTTAACTGAAGATGGGATGGAACCCTGGGGCCTTGAGAGCCAGCGTGGTGTAGTGGTTAGGAGCGGTGGACTCTAATCTGGAGAACCGGGTTCGATTCCCCACTCCTCCACATGAGTGGCGGACGCTGATCTGGTGGACTGGGTTTGTTTCTCCACTCCTACACGTGAAGCCAGCTGGGTGACCTTGGGCTAGTCACAGTTCTCTCTGAACTCTCTCAGCCCCACCTACCTCACAAGGTGTCTGTTGTGGGGAGGGGAAGGGAAGGTGATTGTAAGCTGGTTTGATTCTTCCTTAAGTGGTAGAGAAAGTCAGCATATTAAAACCAACTCTTCTTGGTGGAACAGGGGTAGTGAAATGCATTCCGATGAGTTGTACCACACATTATGGGGAAGAGTAGAACAGACTCAGAGAGATGCCCTTTTCAGCAGCAGCCCCATTCTTTCCATTGCATCGAAGCCTGTCAAAAAAAATTAAAGGCAAAGAATAGTAATTCTGCCCTCCATTTTTCTCCATGTGTGCAGGAGGGATCTTCATTGGCTTAATGGTGTGCCCAATCCTCTGCTGCTGTTTAAAACTCTGCAAGCGCCCATCAGTGACAAGCCAGATAGAATGTGAGAAAAGTTTTATGAGCAAGTTCACGAGTGTCTTTTCAGAGAAACAAATGGCCAAGCCAGCAGGTCCGCAGATCCTCGGCAGCTTCCCAGTAATCGAGAATACAATGATTGGTCTTGAAGTGGGCAACTTGGTGAAAGGGTCATGCGATCGCTCATGTGAGACCTGCAGACCGTTCAGTGTGGAACCAACTAAATCCATGGTGGACAGACCACTGGTAGCGTTGTTGTCAATGGACAAGGCGACGAATAAAACAGTTATGACTCTCTGCGAGAAAGGAAGTGAAACCACAGGATCAAGCCTTAACCAGTCCCTCTGGCAGACAAGAGACGTGTGCATCCACAGCCCGAACCGGACGCCCAGGTTTCTTGGTGGTGCTGGACAGCGATGTTCAGCACATGGTGAACACAAATTCTGTGGCTCACCTTTCCAGCATGCAACTTCAAATCAGAGGGAGAGGACAGAATGTGGTGAGTGGCGAACAGAAGAAATAACAAATAATCTGGGCAATCAGCTGAAATCTGTTGGTGGGTCAATCAATCAATTTTATTAATGTTTTGGTCACAGACTTTAACAATATTCAGATTAAAACCATACAAAATATATAACCCATAACACCCAGTATGGCATGGTTAAAAGTTTTAAAATGTTACATACAGTAACGTTTATACATATGATTGCTGATTTAAACATAGCTCCCCTAAAATATTCTTGCTATGGCAACTTCGGAGCCTAATTTTCAACAAATTTCTTCCTTAACTTAGGGGTGAGGAACCTTTTTTCTGCCAAGGGCCATTTGGATGTTTATAACATCATTCGCAGGCCATACAAAATTATCAACTTAAAAATTAGCCGGCAGCTGCCCCAGATGACCCCTCCCCAGTGCGAGCAAGCAGACAGGCATCCAACCGGTGGCGCACTTGCCCACCAGGTGGCACAGGATGGTCTGCTGCACCAGCCAGACGTAGCTATCCAGCTGCACGCTAGAGTTGCTCCTGCTCCGCATGGTCGGGGCCGGATTCTACAGCCGGCTTCTGCTACCTCCGCCTGCAGGGATGAAATGAGGACACACTGGCTAAGAACTCCCCCCTTGCGTGCATTCTGGCCCTGCCCTTTTTAACCCCTCCATTGTCACCACTTCCGCCCCCAGCCCTCTTGTAGTACAGAGGGAATACATTTCTCCAAGGCCCGGGTGGGAAAGGGTTAACACAATTTCATGGGCTGTCCTAGCAGCTCCATAGCTAACAACTCTTCTGCAAGGGGGGAAAAGGTTCCTTTTCTCAGCAAAACAAACTCACATCTGTCTTGAATAGAAGCTATTCCTGTCCGCTGGAGGGGGCGGATCACCAGTCTTAGATCCTTCTGAGCTAGAGATCTGCCAGGACCCATGAAGGGCCAGACCAAATGATTTCATGGGCCTTAAATGGCCCCCGGGCCTGATGTTCCCTACCCCTGACTTAGATGCTAAAATGATTTTTTTTTTAAGCCACGCTAAGCGTGATCTTAGAATTAACGTCTGCCAGTAAAAATCTAACTCGGTCCTCAACTGTATCTAATACATATGGGATACACTGGGTTAATTTAAAACGAATGGAGTCATAAAGTGGGCAACTGAACAAAATATGTGGGAGGTCCTCTATTGAACCCGTGGAACAGGGACATAGCCTTAGATTATGGGGAATTTTTAAAAATATCTGCTATGAGTATAAGCTGTTGGTGGGTGATACTGCTTCAGATCGCAGATGGGATGTATCACAAGTTTCAGTGCTTAAAGGAGCAACTTCGAGCACGGGGCTCGGCAGCTTCTGGACTTGAGGGCGGCATTCTCCCCACCCAAGACATTTGTGGCCCTAACGCTCAAATTGTGAGATTAGCTCTTCTTTTCCCACCCCCACGAATTGGCTGCGAGGTCTGGACTTGCTTGAAAATGCTACAACCCCATCTAGTAAAGAAAGCTAGCTACCAAGATGGACGCTTTTCTCATTCAGATAAGAAAACGCTCTTTTCATCTGAGTGTTAAAACCATAGTTGCTGGCGGTTCAGCAAGAAGACCCCCAACTTGATCTGCTTGTTTTGGATGCAGTTGGCATTGGCAGAACAGGTTGAGAGTTTGTGGGTACTTACTAGGGTTGCCATCCTCCAGGTTCTAGCTGGAGATCTCCTGCTATTACAACTGATCTCCAGCTGATAGAGATCAGTTCATCTGGAGAAAATGGCTGCTTTTGCAATTTGACTCTATGGCATTGTAGTCTCTCCCCTCCCGTCCCCAAACCCCACCTTCCTCAGGCTCCACCCCAAAAACCTCCTGCCAGAGGCGAAGAGGGACCTGGCAACCCTAGTTCTTACAGACTTGCAGTTTGAAAAACAGGGTGGTGCAGTGACTAAGAGTGTATTCTGTCAGCTGTGTTTGGTTCACTGACTCTCCTCCTTTCTAACACAGCCAGCATGGCCATGTTAATCCATGCTTTTGGAACCTCACAGTTAGACTACTGTAACACCCTCTGCCTTGGGGCTGCCCTTGAAGGCAACCCAGAAATAGCAACTTCTTCAGAATGTGGCAGCCTGGTTATTGTCAGGGGCTGGCTGACAAGAACATATCTCATCTGTTTTTACAGAAGTTTGTCTGCTGCCAGTTGGAGTCAGAGTTCAGTTCAAAGGGCTGGTTATGATCTTTAAAGCCCTTCATGACCCCAAGACCCACTGATTGGAAGGACTCACAAGCTTGCTAGTCTTTTGACTGCTGCCTTCTAGCTGTTGCCCCTGCTTGACATCGATTAGAGCCTGTTCTGTTCTACAGTAGCTCTCACTTTGTGGAACAGGTTCCAAGAGGAGGCAAAATGGGGGGTGCTCCTTTAGAAGTTTTTTTTGGATATGCTGTTTTATTTGTGAGGGCTTTAAATGGGGTTTCAGCTGCTTTGGCCTTTTATGCAGGGACATTTCCCTGTGGTCACCCCCGCTGACTGCTTCGGGGCTTCCTTTTGATTATGCATGCCCTTTCTGACTGTCAGAGGTCACCTCGGGAGAGCCAGTGCGGTGTAGTGGTTAAGAGCAGTGGTTAAGAGCAATGGTTTGGAGCGGTGGAGTCTGATCTGGAGAACCGCATTTGATACTCCACTCCTCCACATGAGTGGCGGAGGCTGATCTGGTGAACTGGGTTGATTTTCCCACTCCTACACATGAAGCTCTCTCAGCCTCACCTACCTCACAGGGTGTCTGTTGTGGAGGGGAAGGGAAGGTGGTTGTAAGATGGTTTGATTCTGCCTTAAGTGGTAAAGAAAGTCGGCATATAAAAACCAACTCTTCTCCTTCTCCTTCTCCTCTTTCTCCTTCTCCTTCTCCTTCCCCTTCTCCTTCTCCTTCTCCTTCTCCTTCTCCTCCTTCTCCTCCTCGGGCTCCCCGCACATTTCTACACATTTTGCCCACATTTTCCAGATTCTGGCTAAAACAGCATCCAGAAAACGTGGGCAAAATGCGTGGAAATGCGCAGGGAGAGAGAGTTGTCCTCTGACGGACGGAAAAGGCATGCATAATCAAAAGGAAGCCCCGAAGCAGTCGGTGGGGGTTGACCATGGAGACTTTGCTGCATTTTTATGTGTTTAATTTTGGAATTCTAAGCCGCTTGGAGTCACAAAGGAAAGGCGGCGCATTAGGTCTTTTAACAAATAAACCAACCAACCGTGATACAGAATGTCTTCTGTGTGACATAGGTGGGCTGTGTGTGTTTTCTCTCCAGTTTTTCCAGGCGTGGGGTGGTGTGTTGACACCCAGTTGGATGGACGGGCTTCCAAGTTTGGTGCTTCTCAGCCACCTGAATCATTGATCCATGAAGACCTTCCAGATGGGAATGCTGCAAAGATACAAAGAAACGAGTCTTCAAGGAGCGGCTGTCACTTAAATGCTTCTCACAGTTGGTCAGAGATGGAGAGGAAGACCTCTTCTCCTGCTCATCGCTACCCCCCCGGCTTTGCATCTCCTAGCTGGGCCAAACCTGAAATGAGATGCTGGCAAGAAGCAGATTTCAAGGAGAGGAGGCATTTTAAAGTTAGAGCCAGAAGTGGAGAATCATCTCGCGAGGCTGGTAACGATTCAAAAGCCTATCGCTTGCGGCTAAGCGAAAGCAGCAGGAAACTGTTGCGTAACCTCAGGCGCGTTCCAAGCTATGACATATCCCCATCCTCTTCCCTTTCCAGCAGCTCAAGCTCCTATTCTATCGCCTCCCAGCCTAGGAAACGCACAAGATTTCCCCGACACTTACGTGCTACCCCTCAAACAAGAAAAATGAGTCGTGGACTTAAGAAACCCAGGAGGCAGCAAACAGACCTCAATTTTGTTTTGGCGAAGGATGCATCTTCTGTAGAGAAACTCTGGAAATGTAAAACATGTGGCTGTGAAGCATCCCACCCATATCCAGTTGCTCAGAGAGGGCTCGATCAACCGGCAGATGCCCCCATGTCTTCACAAGAGATGTTAGATGTAGCCAGACAACCACTCTCCTCCAATACAGCTCCTCTTAAAGGTAATGTTTTATTTACAAAATTGAATTATAATGTATTATTGTATCATAATAATGGTCCTTTGGCCCTTCTAACTCACTACTGTCTTATTCCAACTGACACGGGTGGGAAGGGTTTTGGTGGAAAAATATATTTCCCATAGGGTTGCCAGGTCCCTCCTCGTCAACAGCGGGAGGTTTTTGGGGTGGAGCCTGAAGAGGGCGGGGTTTGGAGAGGGGAGGGACTTCAATGCCATAGAGTCCAATTGCCAAAGCGGCCATTTTCTCCAGGGGAACTGATCTTTATCAGCTGGAGATCAGTTGTAATAGCAGGAGATCTCCAGCTAGTACCTGGAGGCTAGCAACCCTAGGTTGGCAACCCTAGTTTTCTACATGTGGCAACAGCAGTTCCTCTATTGGCCGGAGATCAGTTGTAATAGCAGGAGATCTCCAGCTGGTACCTGGAGGTTGGCAACCCTACTTTCCCAACACCTTGAGCCTGAGATTTTGGAAATGGAAAAACCAAGACTTCAAGCTGGGACTTTCCGCATGGAAATCAGGTGCTCTACCACTGAGCCACAGTTGTCCTGGCTAGAAATTCTGCAAGCGGCAGGTGCTCAGAATGAGCAGTACCTTACATTTGAAGCAGCCTGATACTGAGTCAGACTATTGGGCCAGTTTTGTCTATTCTGGCCAGCAGCATCTCTCCAGCAGAGGTCTTTCCAAGCACTTGGACCCTTCTGCATGAAAAATGGGAGCTCTGCCACTGAGGTCCCTTGCCAACCGTTCTAGTTCTCACATTTAACTTGGCACCCTCCTCTATATGACAGCCCTTCAAGTACTTGAAGATGGTTATCATATCACCTCTCAGTCTTCTCCTCTTTAGGCTAAACATACCCAGCTCCTTCAGCCTTTCCTCATAGGACTTGGTCTCCAGACCCCTTACCATTTTTGTTGCCCTCCTCTGGATACATTCCAGCTTGTAGATCTTTCTTAAATTGAGGTGCCCAAAACTGAATACAGTACTAGGTGAGGTCTAACCAGAGCAGAGTAAAGTGATACCATCACTTCGCGTGATCTGGACACTATACTTCTGTTGATGAAGCCCAAGATTGCATTTGCCTTTTTAGCTACCACATCACACTGCTGACTCATGTTCAGTGTTTGGTCTACTAAGACCCCAAGATCCTTTTCACACACACTACTGCTTAGACAAGTCTCCCCCATCCTATAATTATGATTTGATTTTTCCTACCTAAGTGCAGAACTTTACATTTATCTTTGTTGAAGTGCATTTTATTAGTTTTAGCCCAATTCTCCAGCCTGCGGAATTGCTTTAGATCCCACAGGGCCCGAACCTCGCTGGGCATAGTGTTCCACCAGGCCAGGCTGGTTGAGGACAGCTGAATGTTTTTTGGGCCAGGGATCACCAATAGATGTTCAACAAATGAGCAAAGTACTCTTTGGGGGTATACCAGGAGAGGCGGTCCTGAAGGTACGACGGCCCCAGATTAGACAAATAGATTTGCAGGATTCAATCCGTTGATTGAATAGTAAGGAGCTGAGAATGGTAGACACCATCCATCCCTATGAGCCTTCACAGTAGTTAAGATAATCTACAACAGAACATGATGTGTGAGGGACAAGTCATCTGCGGTAAGGCCCACCTTGAGACAGGGCCTTTTTAGTTGTGGCATCTTTGGGGCTGACTCCACGCAACCACACACCTGGCACGTAGAGTTAAAAGAGAGTTTGTCACTTTTGTTCCTCTCTTCCTTATTGTTTCTCCTGGCCTGGGTGTTAGTGCCCTGATGCTTTATTGCGTAAAGAATTGGGAAGCTGCCTCAGTAACCATTCAGATATTTTAAATCAACCACATATCTTGCAGGGCTGCAACTGTATCCTCTTGTTCTTGTGCCGATTCCTTGCAGATCGTGAAATAGCCCAGCCTTTGCTTGTCTCCCGTCAAAATGCTGAGAGTTTGCTAGCTGAAGACTCGCCGGATTCTAGCCCTTTGCCAAGTCCTCCACTTCCCTTTGGGATTTCTCGCAGTGGACCAAATAAGGATGGAGAGGAACCCATTTATTCACAGCTGTTGTGGGCAGTGTCTTCTCCAGGAACAGAGCTCTCTCAGAAAGCACCTGGCGTGGACTTCCCAGTGGCGGAGAAGAAGGTTACACAAGTGATTCTAAAGGAAGAAGGTGGTAGGGGGACGGTGCGCACCATGACTGAGGTTGGTTCTATGGTAGTGCATTCCATAAAGAGAGGAAAAGTCAGATCCTTGGGGGAAGAATTGTACAATGCTCAGGTGCAGGTGGAAGCTCTTGTCCGTGCCTTTGACCTCTGTTTATCAGACGAAGAAAAGGCTCAGGTGAACACATCCTCTGATACGATGAAGCTGAACGCTTGCCAGGTTGACGGAAGCAGTAGCGAAGCAAGCTTTTCAGGGGCGGAGGAACCCAATTTGCTGGACGCCACCAGCATCACTTCAAGCTACCCTTTGGTTCAAAGAATGTTCCAGATTGACTTTTCTCTTCCAGATGAAGGGTAAATAAACAAATAGTGACAAGGAGTCTGGTGCAGCAGCCAAGGGGTTGCCCATGAAGGGAGTGGGTGGTTGATGTCCGGGAGTCAGGCTGAAGATGCAGCAACTTGCAGGTGGCTTCTGGCTGAACTTGCAGTGCAGCCAACAAACTTGGGCAGGCTGCTCCACTGTTTGCTTTTTCCAAAATAAAAGCTTTGTTGAAGATGAAAAACTGGCTCGCTGTCCTCTCAATGGAAGTCAACCGGGTTATATTACCTTCTTTGGGCACTGTGTTTCCTGGGGCTCAAAATAACACCACCCTTAGTTTCCTTGCTTATGATTGGATGTCACGCTTATCCTAGGGTTGCCAAGTGCCAGGTGGTGGCGGGCAAACCCCCATCAATCCACCTGGCTGCCCACTGACCAGCTGAGGGTCGGCGGGCAATGCATGCATGCGTGCCTGCCCATGGCGCCACGTCACTTCCGATTTACACCTGGAAGCGCCGCATTGCAAGGGGCCATTGACCACTCAAACTGGGAGTTTGAGTGGTCAACGGCCCCATGCGATGCGTTTTACACCTGGAAGTGCGTATCGCAAAGGGCCTTTTACAACTCAAACTCCCGTGCGCGTGCAAGATCACACCTCACCTCCACCCCAGAAACCTCCCGCTGGAGGAGAGGAGGGACCTGGTAAGCCTAGCTTATCCTGAACTTGGCATTGAGCTCTCTGGATCAGTTAGGGTTGTCAGCTCTGGGTTGGGAAATACCTGGAGATTTTTGAGTCAGAGCCTGAGGAGGGCGGGGTTTGGGGAGGGGATGGACTTCAATGCCATAGAGTCCAATTGCCAAAGCGGCCATTTTCTCCAGGTGAACTGATCTCCATCGGCTGGAGATCACTTGTAATAGCAGGAGATCTCCAGCTAGTACCTGGAGGTTGGCAACCCTAGGGTCAGTCCAAGTGCAATCACATCACCGTGGTGAAAAGCAACCAGCAAGTTGGTTTTCTCAAGGGAGCCGAGTGGTTTCAAAGTGATTTTGATGTCTCTTTCAAGTATTGAAGCGGCCCATCTTAACTTCTGTAATGCGAGCCATGCACGTGATGCTTTACAGGGCACAGGATGACAGGCCCCTGCCCCAAGGTAATTACAATCTAACATCTACCATAACAGATTCAAGTATTAACAGGGAACAAAGATAATCCTTTTTTTAATTATTTTTTTTTATTTTCCCCCCAAACAATCATTATGCATTCCAAATATAATCTGCTTAGGTTTGTGATGTGAGCATTTGAAGAAACTGAAAGAGACATGGGGTCATGTCAATGTCACAGAAGGCAGTTCTGGGCCTAAAGGGCAGCTAAGGAGAAAAGGGAAGTATCCTTTATATAAAACACCACCATATCATCACTTCCATGGAGGTTTAGACTAAGCACATGTCATGACTCGAGAGCTGTATGCCTCTAAACCTGTTGCATCCCCCATCCCCAAGATGGTCCTTGCAGGGAGGCTGAAATGTGTAGGGTTAGTACACACAAAGGGTGAAGCAGGCACAGAGTCTTCTGTCGTATGCATCATTTTTATTAGGTGTTTATCCTACCTTTTCTCCAAGAAGCTGAGGGTAATATACAAGGTTCTCCCTCTTCCACTTTATCATCAAATTCATTGGGTTGCCAACGTCCCGGTGGGATCTAGAGATCTCCCAGAATTACAACTGATTCCCAGATGACAGTGATAAGTTCCCCTGGAGAAAATGGCTACTTTGAAGGGTAGACTCTAAGGCAATATACCCTGCTGAGGTTCCTCCCCTCCCCAAACCCTACCTTCCCCGGGTTCCACCCACAACATCTCCAGGCCATCGCGAGGGGCCTTTTCCTCTTAGTTTGAGTGGTAAAGAGCCGCTTTACCACTCAAACTAAGAGGAAAAGGCCCCTCGCGAGGCAGCACTTCTGGTTGTAAACCGGAAGTGCCGTGCATGTGCATTGGCGCATGCACACACACGCAATCGAGCCCACAGGCCCATAGCCTCCCGCCGGAGCAGAGGAGGGACCTGGTAAGCCTAGGAACTGATCTCTATCGGCTGGAGATCAGTAGTAGTAGCGGGAGATCTCCAGCTAGTACCTGGAGGTTGGCAACCTAGTCTCTCCCAACCATTTCCTGCCTTCAGCCACCATCTTGAACCACTCATTCCTTCTGCCCAAGCTTCCCCCAAGAAAAACTGCAACACACCACTTTTATGACTTGCTGCATGCAGCTATTTTATTTTTTTAAAATTACATCCTGCTGTGAAGCAAGTTCACAAATATTATAATTAAAAACCCCAACTCTCCAGCTCAGGTTTTCTACAACATATTTTTCAGGGGAGCTTAACAAAATAACATCCTGATGGGAGGAACCCTTGAAAGTTATCAGGGCTGACAAAGGGCATGCCCCTTCCTGATTCAGGGGGAACACCGTAAATATATTATTCCCTTAGAGGTTTGAGCATACTTTACACTTGACATACCAACTGGCACGGGGGCCAGTCACATTTTGATATCTCTTTTAGTCTCTAGTGCAAAATGCTGCCACTTTGAATACCTGGATGCCATCACTGAACGCAAGAATGCTGTGAAACCCTTTTGGAACTGGGAAACCTTTTTGTGTCCTGACTTTGCTTTGCCAAGCTTTGAACTAGGGTCGCCAGCTCTGGGTTGGGAAATACTTGGCGATTTTTAGGGTGGAGCCTGAGGAGGACTGGGTTTGGGGAGGGGAGGGACTCCAATGCCATAGAGTCCAATTGCCAAAGTGGCCATTTTCTCCCGGGGAACTGATCTCTGTCGCGGGGTAGACATTGGGCTGAATTTTGTGGAAGAAGGCAGCCAGCATAAAGAGCAGTAAATAGACTTCCTGAGACATCCATGAGTGAATACTGGCCACCATTTATGGTATCGGACACAGGTGGACCTACAACCTAGGTGGAGAGTTGGTCAATTGCACCTGCTTCCTGACAGTTCCCTTGAGTTTGCCTGCAAGACTGTCGGAAGCCATGACCTATAGAAATAAGTGTGTTTGTATAGGTGGACCCAACATGGGTAAAATGTGCTACAGCTGGTCCACTTAGTAGTAGTAGTAGTAGTAGTAGAAGAAGAAGAGTTGGTTTTTATATGCCGACTTTCTCTGCCACTTAAGGCAGAATCAAACCAGCTTACAATCACCTTCCCTTCCCCTCCCCACAACAGACACCCTATGAGGTAGGTGGGGCTGAGAGAGCTCTAAGAGAGCTGTGACTAGCCCAAGGTCACCCAGCTGGCTTCGTGTATAGGAGTGGGGAAACAAATCCAGTTCACCAGATTAGCCTCCGCCACTCATGTGGAGGAGTGGAGTATCAAATCCGGTTCTCCAGATCAGACTCCAGCGCTCCAAACCACCGTTCTTAACCACTACACCACGCTGGCTCTCCAGTGTACTAACTGATTGTACACTGACCATGAAGCTACTCTATACTGCATCAGGCTGTCAATCTAGCTTGGTGATGCCTACTCATGGCTAGTGATGGCTCCCTGTCCTTTTCCAGTACTTTCTACCGGCAGTTCTTTAAGTGGTGATTGAATCAGAGACTTGTTGCTTCCGCTGGGATTATATTACCTTTTGTATACTCCCGACTTATCCTAGGTAGATAATAGTTCTCCACTTAGTCCCAGAAGATCGTCCCCCCAAAACGAAGGATAAAGGAGTCAGGCCATGACTCGGTCTTAAGTGCTCCATAGATATAGTTTCCTACAACAACCTGCAGGCCCCAATGCTACATAATTAGGTTGTATGTGCAAAGTCACAAAACATTTCCTGATGATATGGCCGGAACCTCGAGCAGTAGAAATACCAGCCACTACAGGTATTTACACTACAAGCTTAAACTACTTTAATAGTTAGCCCCTTGCTTTAATGCCCCCTGTGAAATATAGTCCATTCTGGTATATTAGCACGTTCGATCATGGAATTCTCAGTACTTCCCCACAACTACCACTTCCCAAGTGGGAAGCCACGGCATCTAAACTATAATTAAAACACTGTCTCTGTTACAATCCCACACCGAATAAGATGGGCATGCTTAATCCCAGTTGTATATGAGTAGGGTTGGGCTTAAGCTTGCCTAACTCTGAACAGGTCGGTAAAATGAGTACCCAGCTTGCTGGGGGTAAAGGGAAGATGACCGGGGAAGGCACTGGAAAACCACCCCGCCAACAACGTCTGCCTAGGAAACGTCGGGATGTGACGTCACCCCATGGGTCAGGAATGACCCGGTGCTTGCACAGGGGACCTTTTACCTTTACTTTTTAACTCTGAACAGACCTGTTACAGAGACATTTAGTATTTGGACAGGTGTCCTGTAAGAAGTCTGCTTAGAAATAGTTTTAAAAGAGAAATGAATTCCATATAACTTTAGGACATGAGAAGAGCCCTGCTGGATCAGATCAGTGGCCCATCTTGTCCAGCATCCTGCCTCACACAGTGGACAATCTGTTCCTCCAGAGGGCCAACAACGGGGCAGAGAGGTCAAAGAAGGCCTTTCCCTGCTGTTGCCGCCTGGCAGTGGGATTCAGAGTTGGTTTGCTAGGTCCCTCTTTGCAACCTCCAAGAAGTTTTGGGGGTGGAGTCTGAGGGGCGGGGTTTGTGGAGGGGAGGGACTTCAGTGCCATAGAGTCCAATTGCCAAAGTGGCCATTTTCTCCAGGCGAACTGATCTCTATTGGCTGGAGATCAGTTGTAACAGCAGGAGATCGCCAGCTAGTACCTGGCGGTTGGCAACCCTAATTCAGAGGGTTACTGTGTCTGAATGTGGAAGCAGCAATGGACCTCTCTTCCATGAATCTGTCTCTTCCCCTTTAAATGCTGTCTATGCCTATTTTTATGTAGTGGCCATCACTACATCGTCTGGCAGTAAATTCCACTCTTTAATCACTCATATAAAGTATTTCCTTTTGTCCGTCCTAAATCTACCGCTCATCAACTGAATTGGATGCCCTCATGTGCTAATATTTTGGGAGAGAGAAAAAGTTCTCTCTGTCCACTCCAACCCCTTAATCATCTTGTTTGACCTCGTCTGTACTTTTACAGCTCTGGGATGTCCTTTTGGCGATATGGGGACCAGAACTACATACAATATTCCAAATGAGGCTGATGCATAGATCTGTGACTGGGCATTATAATATTGGCTGTTTTTTTCCCCAAGATCAACTTTTTTCATGTCATGGAATTAATGTATTTTAATTAATGCATTCATTTAAAATATATGTATTCAATAAATATAATTTTAATTTCAATTAATTTTAAAATTGCTGAAAATATATTAACAAGATGAAAAATTTGATTATGAACTTCAGAACAATTGTCTCTTGAAAGAGCTGATTTCTTTATTGTCCCATTCCAGATTTTGTTCCACTTTAAATGAGAGATCCCCCACCTCTCTAAAGTCTGAAAAAACACCCGAAAAGCTATGAGTTTAAATTTCTACTGTAGCACTATAAACTGGAATAAAACTATGCTGCTACATGCTGGAAATCATTTTCTGTATGAACTGATACCGGTTTGCATTTTATAAATGCAGCAAATGGCAATGTTATAAATAGAACAAATGTCTGATATACTTAGAAGTGGCATCCAAATGAGTCAAGACAACATTTTCTCAGTAGCATTGATAGACAAATATTCTTCCAGGTTAGGAATTTCTTCTAGCAGGACAGTTAGTTACAAAAATAAAAAAATATTTATTTTTACATATATAGGGTCTAAAGAAATAGAAAAATTAAACATTTGATCTCTGCAGTCCATCAACCATAGCTAAATACATTGCATTTCCTTTTTTAAAATTCCAGCAGACTGTAAAATTAACCCTATAGAAACAGCTGGTGAAAAATATGTTAGGAGAGGAGTTTTTTTTTTTTTTTAAGACCAGCATTTTTCTATATCAGTTGGCTAAAACAAAATGAAATGTCAAAACATCACTGTTGAGCGCATGCAATCTCCCGTTTTTGTTGACTGCATACAATCATTCTATTGTATATGATGAAAAAAATCCATAATGAGTTTGACTTTCTGTAGCTGTATCAGTTCCACAGAATGAGAAATTGTTCAAAAATTAAGTGCTGGACCAATGAGAATATAGCCCATTCAATTGGTGTGGTCTGGCTCAAGGTTCTAGTCCCACAAGCAATGCAGTCTAGTCCTAACAAATCTGTTTTCTAATGTAGTCCAAAGCTGGTCTATAGTTTCCCATTAAAGAAAAAAAGCTGGTCTATAGTTTCCCATTAAAGAAAAACAAAACAAAACAGGAAATATCCCACCAATTAATTTTACATTGCTCTTTTGGTCATAGCATCCTGGCTATGCCTGAGCACATGTTTATCAGAATTGTGAAGCTTTTTTTATGCTAGATGGTGTCAGCTTGATTGTGGAGCTGGGAGGGTGTTGTGATGCTCCTCTCCCTCCAAGATTTCTGGTGAGATGAAAGAATGCCATCCAGCACTGAAGATACACAAGTTGGCCATTCCTGTTCTAGGAATATCATCCTGGGACATTCTGCAACAAGCAGGTCAACACAGATGCCTCCATTGTGCAAAAGAATACAGAAAGCATCCCATGTGCAAGAAGTCTGTGCACACTGCAGCATTGCTCTAGTAGTGCCTGGAATGGGATACTGAGAAGATGTAAAGCATTAACAACTATGTTGCAGTCTTCCCAGATGCACAGTCTGTGGCACTGTCCTTTGGGATGCAGTTATGACCACAGTGGGTTGACCTGTGCATTGAGACAAGCTGCCTTCCTTATTTGGGCAGGTTCTTGGGCCCTAAGAAACCTAACATCTCCCCAAAAGATTTCCTGCACATCCCACTCATTAACACCGATGGCATGATTTGAAATGACTTTCAATTGGCACTCAGTTGGTTTTAATTTTAATATCAATGCACCATTGTCATGAGGTTTCCCCAGTTTTGATACAGATAGAGATAAGCATCCTCATAGCCGTCTGCTTTATTTCCATGCCTTGCACAATGTAAGCCACTGTTTCTGGATCAGGGCCACAGATCCCAGATTTTTTTACATTTATGTCCTTTAATGGTACCTTAATGTGGTTTTGTTATCCTTAACAGCTGGGAAATCAGTTCACACTTTTGTCAGGCACCATTGAATAAATGTGTACTCTTCTGCTGCTTCTGCTTGTTGTAGAAGAGTATGCCAGAAAGTTATGATTACTTAAGGGTAGACCCCCATCCCAAGAGTCAAGAGCAATGAAGAAAGAAAAAATGTCACTAACCATGAATTTTCATTCTCTGGGATTTCAGGCAAGGCAAACTACCCACTAAAATATATGAGTGTGTGAGAGAGAAACAAAGAGAGAATGAAAAGGACACCGGGATAATTATGAATTTGGGGGTAGATGGAATTTGAGATCTGGCTTTGGAAGAGCCAGCAGTTATATAGATGTCTTAGTAAATTTCAGTCCAGCAAGCTATCCCTCTGTTCTATTTTCTCCATTTCCATATTTATTTGCATGTTGTAACAATGCATGTTAAAATTTAGGACCAGATGCATACTTGCTTAAGGGGAGGACTCTTTTCTAGATTTGGTCTGGGTGGCTCCTGGGTGACCTTTTCCTTTAGCTTTTTGTTAAAAAAAAAAAGGCCTCACTTCAAAAAGGATGTGGACAGGATTGAGCGGGTGCAGAGGAGCGTGACAAGGATGATCAGGGCCTGGAGACCAAGCACTATGAGGAAAGGCTGAGGGAGCTGGGAATGTTTAGTCTGGAGAAGAGGAGGTTGAGGGGGGACATGATTGCTCTCTTGAAATATTTGAAGGACTGTTACTTAGAGGAGGGGAGGGAGCTGTTCCCATTGGCAGCAGAGGATAGGACTCACAATAATGGGTTTAAATTGTGGGCGGAAAGGTACCAGCTGGATATTAGGAAAAAAAATTTTTACAGTAAGAATTGTTTGACAGTGGAATTAGCTATCTAGGGAGGTGGTGAGCTCCCCCTCACTGGCAGTCTTTAAGCAGAGGCTGGACAAGCACTTGTCAGGGATGCTCTGGCTGATCCTGCATTGAGTAAAGGGTTGGACTAGATGGCCTGTATGGCCCCTTCCAACTCTATGATTCTAAGACACTGCCTGTAACCTAAAGGAGACACTTCTCCAAGAGTGTCCTGGAGCCCCCAAGACTGAAAATTCATGGTATCCCCATCATAGGCATATCTGTGTCCCCCCTCAGTTGGATTTATCCAAACAAACATGGGAACATCATTAAGAAAACAAGAATTATCTTTCTGAATCAGACCACAGGTCCATCTAGTTGAGTTCCACCTGGTGGACAGTTGGCTGCCCTTGGGAAGCTCATAAAGAAGGTGTGATGAAAGAGGGTATTGCTATTTACTTCCAGCATCAGCATATGACCTCTCTGTTCTTCATGGAGATGAGCACAAAACTCTATTAAGGTTGCAGCTCATGACTGAATCTGGTACCCCCGTCCCTGAGCTCTTCATTGAATTGAAGCTAATCTATTGGACTTCTTATGAGCAATCTACTTGAGGCCTCCACTTCCACACCTTAATGTCCATGAAGACTATAGCTACTGGAGGGATTTTTTAAAAAGAAGGAGAGTTGGTTTTTATATGCTGACTTAAGGAAGAATCAAACCAGCTTACAATCACCTTCCTTTCCTCTCCCCACAACAGATACTTTGTCAGGTAGGTGGGGCTAAGAGAGCTTGAAGAGAACTGTGATTAGCCCAAGGTAACCCAGCTGGCTTCATGTGGAGGAGTGGGGAAACCAACCCGGTTCACCAGGTTAGAGTCCACTGCTCCTAACCACCGCTCTTAGCCACTACACCATGTGTGCATGTTTCTGCACTCTCATAATATAGAAATCCTGGAAAAACATGTCCAGGGTATTGCTAAAGTTCCCAATGGTTTGCCAAGCATGGCAGGCATTAGAGGACCTGCTCTGTGGAAATCCACAAAATGGAAGAGAATAATCAGAACAAACTCAAGGAGTGACCAAAATTCAAATCACAATCAGGATGGACCAGAGAGAATCTGTTCAGTCCTAATTCTTATTCTCATGGCTTAACTGCCATAGATGGAGTGATCCTTCCTTAGTTATCTTTTACTACAGGCAACGGTTGATGGTACTTCAGATGCATCTTGGGAGTTGGGCTAACAGGTTCTCAGTTGCGACTCTGGGTGGTGCTAAGAATATGTTGCAATGTTGAGATTCACATGGTGGGGTGTAGACTTCATGTTCAAGGCTTAGAGCCTCAAACAGGGAGAAGGAAATCCAACAGACGAACACAAGTGAAGATCATTGTGACTTGTAGTCACCACTTTTATCAACTGACACTTCTGGGGTAGGCACAGGATGCTTGACAAATCTGCTTTTTGCATGACCCACATAGTGCTCAAAAGAGATTTTCCCAAGGCTCTCTGAGCTCCAGTGGTGCTCAGCCCCTTACTTTTCCATCGTCCTTCTGTTTCCAAGACTGGATGACCCTACCTGGGCAGATGGATCCAGGTTTGTCAGATGACGGACAACTCTTGTGCCTGCTCCGAAAATTCCTACAAGCCGCCTTTCCTTCCAAGAGAGCATAGCGACAAAGCACGCACCAAAGAGCATTTGCAATGAGAAGTCAATAGACCTAGCACGCTGTGAGGAATAACATCCACAATCCCACATCGAGTTCAGTCTCGCCATTTTGCTGCTTCGGCAAGTTAGCGGCCTTGCTTCTGCGTTGGAGGGATGAGGCTTCCAAATCAGCACAGACTTCTTCACCATGCTCCCACCCTTCGTTCCATGCTCAAGAAAGATGTTGTCACTAGTTAGGGTACATTTTTAAACCCTCCCCTTCCCCACCCCCAAACAAAAAATTATTAAAAGCAAGACATCCAGTCTTTGATCAGACTAGGTATCCTTGAATTCTGAGCGGCAGTCCCTTCCAGAGTGATGAATCCGGGCTGGATCCGTGATGTCTCAGTGCACCATGTGTTACACAACCGGTGTGGTTGTCTTTGTAAACCTCTTGACCCAGAGCTCTTCTTACATCCCCACAGAAAACGATCCCACCCCTTTGGCACAGTTTAGAGTTAGTTCCGTTATAGTTCCATGCATTATCAAGAGGGGCAGGTGATGAGTTCCGTGCAAAAGGAAGGAAAGGCTCAGAGTTGTGTTTCATCTCTTGTTTCGGGGTTATATGGGTCCCGCTTGCTACTGTTGCCCTTTCGACTGTGCGTCTCATTTTCCACGTGAGCTAAGGGATCAGGTCGTATTAAGTACCTAGGCAGAAATGAAGACATTGAGTTAGCACCCCTGTCCACCCACAGAACACATCACTTGGGCGGATATAGTTGTTTATTCCTTATCCAGCTTGCAGCAATTATTACATTGACTCGGGTGATAGGCTTCTGATGCTGGGAGAAGACCTACCAAATGTAGTCCCAGCTTGTGTTTTAACACATGAAGCTGCCTTATACTGAATCAGACTCTTGGTCCATCAAAGTCAGTATTGTCTACTCAGACTGGCAATGTGTTTCTTATCATGCAATTTGCTCTGAACTAGGCCAAAATTTGTGTGAAACCAAGGTTTGGTTATTAACTATTCGATATTGGCTCAAACTATATTTTAGAACTGAGCGTGGTTCCCTTTTATCACTGTTGTTAAAAGAACTTCACAATACCACCTGGGATTGTATAATTTTGACCAAAATAAGATCTATCGGAGTTTCTTTGGAAGATTTGGCTCCAACTACTGAAGCCCACATTTTTAAAATTATTAAACAACGTCTCTTAGATATGGAGCTTCAAAAGATGCGCTAATCCAACCTTATGTTTGCTCTTCAGCAATGTTGGGTCTTATGAATAAAATTGACAGTATCCCCCACTACTTTTACAATCTGGATATCCCTATCCTCCGTAGAGCATTCTCTGTTGCTAGGGTCAATGCCTTTCCATCAAGGATGCTGTATGGAAGGTACCACCAAATCCCAATACAGGAACGGATCTGTCCCTGTGGTTCCAACTCCCTGGATACAATTGAACACATACTGTTTGACTGTTCTCTATACAAAACATCCCGTGAGAAATGGTTAAAAACTTGGTTTTATTCAAAACATCACCTGTCTAATAAAGTAAAATGTCAATTTTTATTGAATGATTCAGTACCGGAGATTACTGAGGGTGTTGCCAATTTTCTAGTGGATGTGATGAAAGTGCAAAAACTTACAAGCTCTGATATTTGATTATATTGTTCTTTGTTTTATTTCACTGATTTTATGTTTTATGATCCCTTTTTGTAACAACTGTAATAATTTTTATGCCAATAAAGGTCTATGAATGAATGAATGAATGACTGGCAGTGGCTCTCCAGGGTCTCAGGAAGAGGTCTTTCACATCACCTACTACCTGGTCCTTTTTTAACTGGAGATGCTGGGGATTGAACTTGGGATCTTCTGCATGCCAAGCAGATGATCTACCACTGAGCCATGGCCTCTTCTTTCCAACTCAAACTGTGTCTTGAAGGGCTTTACACAGGGCACGGTGAGCTGCAATCTCAACTACAAGCAGAGTCTTCACAAGAGACAGCTTCACAGCACCTAAAACGTTCCACACCTTAAGTGGAATCATGAGGGAAGGCAGCATAATATAGCCCGATCTTGTCAGATATCAGAAGCTAAGCAGGGTCAGCCCTGGTTAGTATTTGGATGGGAGACCGCCAAGGAAGTCCAGGGCTGCTATACAGAGGAAGGCACTGGCAAACCACCTCTGTTAGTCTCTTGCCTTGAAAACCCCATAAAGGGGTCGCTATAAATCGGCTGCGACTTGATGGCACTTTACACACACACACAAGTGAAATCATGATGATTTCAACAGATGGAAAAAATGGTTGTGTGAATCAATCACAGTTGTTTCAAATTGCTGATAACTTTCCAAGATATATACAAATAATATATGGCGTACAAGGGCTGGCCTAGAATGTTTGGCGGAGGCCAACCCGTTTTTCCTTTATGAACATGGGTTTGCTATCTGCACTAAAATCAACAGGGCAGCCCGTACATACTAGAATTCAGTGTATACATTGGGGGGCATTGGGGGTGGGGGCTCTAGATCGAAGTGAAAGGTTGGGGTTGGGTTCTTGAATCATTTAGCTCAATTATACATACTTCATTTATGGTGACGCCATAAAGTGTTGATTCTAAAGCCAGCTCGATAGAATATATCAGATCATTGATTTTCTGATCACCAAAACCCACCCCAAAGGAAACAATTTTTAAAAAGTCACCCAGGGGAAAAGAGTTCTACAGCTGTGGAACACAGCTTCTAAGACTGCTGTTCTGTACCACCTGTGCATACACATTCACTCATCATGCTTTGGGTCAAACAACACACTGAAGAGTCCCCACTCTCCCTGCAATGATGGGTTGGTTGCCATCTAGTCATGCAATGATCCATTCATAAAATTATTCAAGATGATAACCGAGGTCATCTTGAACACTTAATAATGGACCTTGTGAATCAACTCTTCGGAAGATTAAGCAAATAACACAGGTTTCAGGCAAATTCCTTCCCAAAGTTTAAGAGTGATGTTGACCAAAACTGAGAAATTAAAGACTTTTGGTCTGTCATCCCATTGGGAGAAACATTAGCCTTCATTCTATAGCTAGAAGGTTCTTCCCCTGGATATAGCTAGAAAGTTCTGCTGGTCATTTTGCCTGTCCTAAATATGCAGAATTGGCTTGCAAAAATACTCGGTGTTAATGTCATACATACACTATGTCATTGAGTTCCAGCCGTGTGTCCGGAGGTGGGTTGATGAGGACGTAGGACAAGGTGTTCTGATGGTCATTCATTTCATCTGCAAGAAAGATACATGCAGCTGGTGACATAGCTGAGTGACACAGCAGATGCGTGCTAGAGATAGGCAGAGGCACCACTGAACGCTCTTTCTTTAAACCGCGGCCATAAAAGCAAACTGCTTCTCCCCGCCCCCCAATAAGTGTTCAGTGGAACCCCTTCAAGTCTACCACAGGCAGCAGCAAATTCTAGGACAAGGCATGCTGAAATCATCACAATGAGTTCAAGCTTAGTTTTCTGGCTGGCTTTAGCTCGAAATGCTATACACAAGCAAGTCCACACAGAACGGGCTGAGCTTGGCTCTATGGAGCAACCAAAAAAGCAGGACATGGAAATTCATCTAGTTTTGCATGATAAATCAGAAAAGCTGGTGATTCACAAAAGCAACTGCATGAAAGAAAAATGGGCTGGGCAAGGAGGACCTATAAGTGTGCCCGAGGCTGTGGAAGGATGATACAGATAAGCTTGCAAACCATTAGTGGGTAAGATGGGGTGAGGTTGTTGCTATGGACCAATATGTTGCTATATTATGGATGTGAATCCTGGCCTTCCTTTCCTAAAAGAGGGCTTCCCCCATATTCCTGGACACAGCAATGTGTGGGCTTTCTCTTCACCGTCTGTTGTGTGTATTCACTGGCCTGATGGGTTTACACTCCAATACATCTGATGAAGTTAGTTCTGACTCTCAACACTTTATGCTGGAATACATTTTATTATTGTTTAGGATGTCATTGGACTAGGGTTGCCAGCTCCGGGTTGGGAAATACCTGGAGATTTTGTGGGGCGGAGCCTGCGGAGGGTGGAGTTTGGAGAGGGGAGGAACTTCAATGCCATAGAGTCCAATGATCAAAGCGGCCATTTTCTCCAGGTGAGCTGACCTCTATCGGCTGGAGATCAGTTGTAATAGAAGGAGATCTCCAACCACCCCCAGAGGTTGGCAATCATACATTGGACTCCCATCTTATTATCTTGCATCACACTCACAAAGCACAGCTCATCAGTTGTAGAAATGCATTGTGCCTCTGCATGCTGACTTCAACAGGCCCCCTCTTACCTTCTGATTTGGATAGAAGGGCTCATGAGCCAGCGTGGTTGTAGTGGTTAAGAGTGGTGGTTTGGAGTGGTGGACTCCAATCTGGAGAACCAGGTTTGATTCCCTACTCCTCCACATGAGCGGCGGATGCTAATCTAATGAACCGAGTTGGTTTCTTTACTCCTACACATGAAGCCAGCTTGGTCACCTTGAGCTAGTCACAATGCTCTTAGAGCTTTCTCTGCCCCATCTACCTCACAGGGTGTCTGTTGTGGGGAGGGGAATGTGATTGTAAACCGGTTTGATTCTTCCTTAAGTGGTAGAGAAAGTCGGCATATAAAAAACCAACTCTTCTTCTTTATTCTCATTGGTATCTGATGAACTGGGCTTTGACTCCCAAAAAGAAATTTTTGTTGGTCTCTAAGATGCTATGTGACTCAAATTTTATTCTACTAATACAGACTAACACGGCTACACACCTTTCAGCGTAGACATTCTCCAGTCACTACAACCAAGGGCCAGTTCCATTGGCACAAAGGGATGTAGACATTGGCCAAAAACGCATGGTCCCGTAACCCACTTTATTCCCTATTTCAGCCAGGATCAAATTGACCCGGGCTGGGGGAAAACTGGGTACGCATTACCTTGAAAAGCAGGGACGAAACTGTGTGCAAATCCATCCATATGAACAGAAAGTGCGGGAGACGTGCACAGTTCCTGTTTAGCTTGCAACACCCCCGCCCCCGGTGATTGGTCATTTCCCGGGGCAGGGAAGGCCCTCATTGGTCAATTTGAAATGACCAATCACCGGGGTGTGTGTGTATGTGCCAAACTAAACAGGAACTTCAAGTCTCCCGCACTTTCTGTTTACATGGATCGATTGGCACAGTTTCGTCCCTGCTTTTCAAGGTAATGTGTACAGTTTCCCCTCCAGCCCGGGTAAATGTGATCCTGGCTGAAACAGGGAATAAAGTGGGTTAAGGGACCATGCGTTTTTGGCCATTAGCTCTCTATTGAAGTGAAAGGGACACCTGGAGGACACTAGGAGCTCTGTGTTTCAGGCAGACTGTATGTACACCTGGTTGGCAACTAATGGGCAGAATTCGGGGCTAAAGAGCCACAGTACCAGCTCTGTTCACTCTCCCATGAGTTAAAACACACCAAAAGCCTCCTTATTACACACACCCATGAGACCAGCAATACAGGCTCTGAAAGTTTTCCCATTCTTGCTTGGGTCTTGGCTTGCATAGAAGAGGTTCATGTACATACTAAGGTCGCAAGAAGAATCCCTGGAATGTAGACTTATACTCAGGACTATACCATGTCTGGGGGCCAGGCTGAGCTGCCATTTGCTTATCCCTAGTCACCATACCCCTACCTTTTATCCCACTCCTAAAACACATCCCTTATTCGATCGTTCAGGAGCCCCATGGAGAAGAATGGTAAGCTGCAGTACTGCAGTCAAAAGCTCTGCCCACAACCTGAGTTCAATCCCAACAGAAGTCAGTTTCAGGTAGTCAGTTTCAAGGTTGACTGAGCCTTCCATCCTTCTGAGGTCGGTAAAATGAGTACCCAGTTTGCTGGGGGTAAAGTGTAGATGACTAGGGAAGGCAATGGCAAACCATCCCATGACGTCACCCCATGGGACAGTAATGACCTGGTGCTTGCACAGGGGACTACCTTTACCTTTTTATTCTGTTTATAGGTTTGGATCACTTCAGTTACTCTCTCAGCTTAATGTGCCATGAGTATACTTATGCTATGCAGTTCTTTCTGGTGGTTCTAGACTTCTAAAATCCATATGCATTGGTTGTTGAATGTCCCATTTTGTTGATTGTACTGACTCACTATATGTAATCTGCCTTGAGTCCCTGTGAGAAGGGCAGATTATAAACAATGTAAGTAAAGGACATAGATAAAAAAAATTAAAATTTACATTCCAGAAAACTAATACTGGTTGTATAACAAATGTTTCTAGTAAGGGAAAGAAATACAGTGAGGGGAAAAAGTATTTGATCCCCTGCAAAATTTGCCTGTTTGCCCTCTGACGAAGAAATGACCAGTCCATAATTTTAATGGTAGGTTTATTGTAGCTGTGAGAGACAGAATAACAACAGGAAAACCCCCAGAAACCCAGAAGACAAAAGTCAGAGATTGAGGTGCATTATAATGAGTGAAATAAGTATTTGATCCCCTATCAACCAGCCAGATTAGGGTTAGGGTTCTGCTGTCGACAGAAGCAATCAATCCATCAGATTCCAAACTAGCCACCATGACCAAAACCAAAGAGCTGTCCAAGGATGTCAGGGACAAGACTGTAGACCTGCACAAGGCTGGACTGGGCTACAAGACTATTGTCAAGCAGGTTGGTGAGAAGGTGACAACCCTAACCCTAACCCTAATTGTCAACCTCCCTCGGTCTGGGGCTCCATGCAAGATCTTATCTCATGGAGTTGCAATGATCATGAGAACGGTGATGAAGCAGCCCAGAACTACACAGGGGGAACTTGTCAATGATCTCAGGGCAGCTGGGACCATAGTCACCATGAAAACGGTAACACACTACGCTGTGAAGGACTGAGATCTTGCAGAGCCCGCAAGGTCCCCTTGCTCAAGACAGCACATGTACAGGCCCCTCTGCAGTTTGCTAATGCACATCTGAATGACCCAGAGGAGAACTGGGTGAAAGTGTTGTGGTCAGATGAGACCAAAATAGAGCTCTTTGGCATCAACTCAACTCACCGTGTTTGGAGGAGAAGGAATGCTGCCTACGACCCCAAGAACACCATCCCCACCGTCAAACATGGAGGGGGACATATTATGCTTTGGGGGTGTTTTTCTGCTAAGGGGACAGGACACCTTCACCGCATCGAAGGGACGATGGACGGGACCATGTATCGTCAAACCTTGGGTGAGCACCTCCTTCCCTCAGCCAGGGCACTGAAAATGGGTTGAAGATGGGTATTCCAGCATGACAATGACCCAAAACACACGGCCAAGGCAACAAAGGAGTGGCTCAAGAAGAAGCACATTAAGGTCCTGGAGTGGTCTAGCCAGTCTCCAGACCTTAATCCCATCGAAAATCTGTGGAGGGAGCTGAAGGTTCGAGTAGCTACACATCAGCCTCAAAATCTTACTGACTTGGAGAGGATCTGCAAAGAGGAGTGGGACAAAATACCCCCTGAGATGTGTGCAAACCTGGTGGCCACCTACAAGAAACGTCTGACCTCTGTAATTGCCAACAAGGGTTTTGCCACCAAGTACTAGGTCATCTTTTGCAAAGGGATCAAATATTTATTTCACTCATTATAATGCATATCAATCTCTGACTTTTGTCTTCTCAGTTTCTGAGGGTTTTCCTGTTGTTATTCTGTCTCTCACAGCTACAATAGACCTACCATTAAAATTATGGACTGGTCATTTCTTCGTCAGAGGGCAAATGGGCAAATTCAGCAGGGGATCAAATACTTTTTCCCCTCGCTGTAGGATCCGTGAGCCCACTGGAGAACTTTAAACTGGAAGAAAGGAAGATTTAATAACCCAACACAGAGTCAGCGTGGTGTAGTGGTTAAGAGCAGTGGTTTGGAATGGTGGACTCTGATCTGGAGAACCGGGTTTGATTCCACACTCCTCCAAATGAGCAGAGGAGGCTAATCTGGTACACTGGATTTGTTTCCCCACTCCTACACATGAAGCCAGTTGCGTGACCTTGGGCTAGTCACACTTTCTCAGCCCCACCTACCTCACAGGGTGTCTGTTGTGGGGAGGGGACGGTGATTGTAAGCCAGGTTGATTCTTCCTTAAGTGATAGAGAAAGTCAGCATATAAAAACTAACTCTTCTTCTTCTACATATGGCATCAGCCTCAGTTAGCCATTTGCTTACAAATACTTCAATGGTCTCAGGAGTACTGGAAACTCTGTTCAGCTTCCCTTCCACCAGACCTTTGCTTGCTCCTTTACAAGCCTATCTTGGCAGTCCTAGGGGCTAGAAGATTGCTTCTATTAAAAAAAAATGAAAACTGAGGATGCAGAATTTGGTGGCAAGGTCCATGCAACTGATTTCTGGTATAGCATAGTGGTAAAGAGAATGAGCTCTGAATCAGGAAGCTTGAATCTTGCCTCTGTCATGGATTCCCCCTTACACAAACCAAAGCAGGAAATACTGGGAACATACTACTGACCTAAATTACAAGGTTGTTGTAACAATTACAAGAAGATAGGGAAGAGCTTTGAACATTCCAAAGCACTATATAAATTCTAATCACCATCTTAACATGGTAGAATCATGACTGACACTAACTCTACTGATACATGTGAATATTTTTTCTAGGCAATCAATCTTTCTAACAATTAGGAAGACGCGCGATACTGAAAATCTGTTTATCTGAACGCCTCACTATGTGTCTGTAAATGGGCTGCATTTACTTCCCTTCTTTACGCTAACCCACCCCTCTCAAAGTCCACCTGTAAAATGTAGACTGGTCCAAGAAGCACAAGATGAGAGCAGATGAGATTCTTGACGAACAACAACATGCATGATTGAACCAGCCTGTACAGTTAGAAAGGGCATCCCAGTACCAGATTATTCCTGGCCATAGTTTGACGGCTTTATTTGATGTCTTGCACCCAGCAGACATGAAGACTGACAGAAGAGACCATAGCTAAGTGGCAGAACTTTGCCTGTGTAAGATCAGGGGTACAGTGCCTGGCATCCCCACCTAAAAAATCTCCAGAAGCTGGGCTGAGAAAAGGGTCTTAGACCTTCAAAATAAGACCACAGAAGCTTTAATGGGCCAATGGTCATATTCAACACAAGGGTATTTCATAAGTGGTTGCAGCTCAGCCTAATTTAAAGCCAAGGTGGAAAACCTCAATCCACAACCAATAGAAAAGAAGAGACTTCTTTCCAGTGGGTCTTCTGGTTGACTGAAGGCCAGGTGACTTCTGAGGAAGGCTTCCATTTTGATTATGGCAGATGCATGCATAAATACCATTCCAGGCCTGTCAACTGTTCCTCCACAGCTTTACCAAATAACGAGCACTTTGGGGTTGGTTCGAGCTTGGTCAAAACCCAACAAATAATATAGCAATTAAGAGTAATTTTTAATCCCCATTCATGCAAGCTTGGAGATGCTTAAAATTATGCTCATTATCCATGTGCAGCTTGCTGTGGGACTGGAGGGAGGGGATACTGTGGTTTAGGTAACGTCTCCATGGAAGTGGGGTTTTTTTTGTAACGAATCCATGCATTTGAGCAAGGCACCATTCACCTATAGAGTATATTGCCATACTGTCATTGCTGGAGCAGCTCCATCGTTTGGTTAGCGCAGCCGCCTCTGCAACAATTTAGATCACACAGATCTGAGCTACAGGACATTTGCAAAGAAATCATGCAAAATTAGCCAACCTAAAGAAAGCAGTTTAGACAGAATTCGCAGGTTTACTTTTGGGGTACAAGTAAATGAGTAGAAAAATCTTACAGGTATTTTTTGTGGGGAGGGAGGTTGCAGTCATATCAATACATAATAATGCCTCCCCCTGTTCTGTGATTTTTGGAACACCTTGGGTACATATTTACTCATTCACCCTCAACGGCTGTCACTTCGTTTCTGCTCCATCATCATGTAGCCCGATTGGTTCTGTTGGACTGTGATGTTATCCTGTTCATAATATAATCCCTGATCGGGATTACCAATGCAGGAAGGAGGAAGCACCGACAGCCAGGGAACAAAATGGCATCCAAGCGGTCTCATCCAAGAGACACAACAATGCCAAGAAGCATTTTTAACGACCAAATATCCACACCATCGAAGTGTTTTGGGCAATATTTGAACAGGACAATATTCAGTGCAGCTCCAGTTACATTTTTGTTTCCCTCAGCTCATCTGGTCCATGTCATTCTCGTAATCAGTTTTGAGAAGTCTGTCCAGCTGACTGGTTGACAATATACTGTTGTTGAGAGGAGCTAGTACAAAAGCTCTTTCCCCGGGGGGGGGGGGGTTGTGTTCATTCAACAGAAAGGAAAATCCCAACTTTTCATCTTAAACTGTGTCTAGTAAGGGACTTAAATTCAAATTCTTAGTACGTCTTTGCTCAGTTTTGCTTGGAAAGGGGCCTTCCTGACCTCACACAATTTCCTACTTTATTCTAGTTGCTCAGAGCATCACTGGTGCTGTTCCATGAATCACATCTTTTTACCCACTTAAACCCAACTCCTAGTAAAGGGGGGTCTATTTATTGAGTATCTTATCTCCAAGGTGAAGTTAATGCTTAACTGCAGCTCCCACTGAGATGCTTGCTCAGGGAGTCATTTCACGCTTTGCTGGCACGGTTTCCTCAGCTACCATTAACCAAGCTCACATGACCTTGTTTTGGCTTGCTAGAGCAGTTTTGGTCTTGCATGCCCATGCATTGGGCCAAATAAATTGAGAATCCAATGTATGCCATTTTGGACTGCTATGGCCTTTTATGCAGGGACGTTTCCCTGCGGTCACCACAGCCTGCTTAGGGGCTTCCTTTTGATTATGCATGCCTTTCCCACCCATCAGAGGTCATCTCACTCTCCCTACAGGTTTTGCCCGTATTTTCCAGATTCTGGCTAAAACAGCATCTGGAAAATGCGGGCAAAATGCACGGGGCATGCAAGGCGAACTCTGATGGGCAGAAAAGGCATGCATAATCAAAAGGAAGCCCCAAAGCAGCCTACGTCTCTTTGCTTATGTTGGACATAGGGGCGACATTTGACGGGTATTAGGACCTGTGGAGTTCCCCAGTACTGCCTATTAAATCAATTTGCATTAGATTGCTGTATGGTGCACAGCATAAGAAAGGATGAAGGAAGACCTCTTCTTCTGTGTTCCAAGAGGAGAGAGCATTGTAAACCAGTAGTCAAGGGTGCTATCGACCTAACTATTATCTGGCTGCCCGGCAGGTGGGTCAGGGGAACATGCCTGAGAGGGATAGTGTGAGAGACACTAAAAGAGGCTAACATTCTGCCCCTTTCACCAGGAATTCCTGACGGGATTCATCCAAAGGGGACCTGAGATAAATGCAGTTGTTCTTTCCATTGGGTTTTAAAGACAATACAAGAACCATGGCACCTCCAAAACAGCCTTTCAGGGTAATGTTGCTTTTTGTACTGCTTTTATAAGGGCAAAACAGTACCACAGTGGAAGACCTGAATCTCTTGAGCAATCATTCCAGCCCATGACAGCTGCAGGGAAAAGTCAACCTATGCTCACTTCCAAAGATATCAGCCCATGGCAAAGGAATTTTGAGAGGCAACAGGCAAGTACAGCATTGCCTTCGTTTTCTGCTTGTAAGCTTCCCAGAAGCATCTAGTTGGCTTTTGTTGGAAATATAGGGTTGCCAGCTCCAGGTAGGGAAATATCTGAAGATTTTGGGGGGTGGAGCCTGAGGAGAGCGGGGTTGAAGGAGGGGAGGGACTTCAATGCCAGAGAGTCCACCTTCCAAAGCAGCCATTTTCTCCAGGTAAACTGATCTCGGTCGCCTGGAGATCAGTTGTAATAGCGGGAGATCTCCAGCCACCACCTGGAGGTTGGCAACCCTATGGAAACTGGATGCTGGGCTACACAGATCTTTGGCCTAATTCAGTAGGACTCTCCATATGTTTTTAAATCCAGGCACCATCATGTGCATACCAGTTGCTCATCATAACTGTTTAGCCACAGGCTAGATTTCCCAACGCCCCCCCCCCCCCCCCAGTAGTCACCTGAATCTGACAAAACATTTTAAACTGAAAACCCGGTTCTTTAGTTTCCTTTGGCATCTCCAACCCCTCAGGATAAAAAGCCACCTCGATGTCAATCTTGGGAAGTGGGAACCTGGCGGGGAGGGGGCTTTATGCGGCAACAAAACATTGCAAATAAGCAGCAAGGAGGTGCTGAAAATTGTCTGAGTCTTCCGAAAGGGCCAAAGAGTTGTTGGCAGTTAGTTGGGGGCATCTGCCCAAAACACCCAATTGTGATGAAGACACAGAAGGGCCACTTCCCAGCTTCCAATTCTGCCTGTGTCTTGTGGGAGGGAACAGGTGAGAGGGGTGGAACTGGGACCTCTACGTTGGCATGTTCTTGGTGTGCCATGAGTCAAGCCTGACTCCCAGGGGAGAAGAAATTTACCTTGCAAATATCCAAGGTTTACCCGATTCATCACATCACAGGCTGTTAAATTTGCTACATCCTCTACAGGACATACAGAGAGAGAAAAAACAAAAAAACAAAAAAAACAAGGCACAGACATAAACGGAGAGAAAGAGAAGAAAGAGAAAGATCAGCGAGCAGCGATTCAGAAAGTATTCAGAGACCAGCTTTGGTGAGTCAATGGGCAAGAAGGCAGTAAAATATATATCTACATATAGAAAACTGAAAAAAAAGAAAAAAGAAGCAGCAGCAGCCACCAGACTTATGGGTTCTGTCCATGATGTTGCTGAGATTTTGACAGTAACAAGTGATATGCTGTGAGAATGTATTCAGACAACTATTGATGTGATCTGTGACACAAACCCCCTACATACATATCACAGCCCTTTACGGACGTTACAACTTTGACCATCCAACTGCAAGTAAAGGGAGATCTGGGGTCCTCTTGATATGTGTGGTTGCCATTTTGTGCGAAGGGGGCAATGTGTCTATTTTCCAGATTCAGATACGCACAACTGGAAACCCAGGTCATTTGAGGGTACACATGTGCGCAAACTGAAGCTGGAAAACCCATGCGCTGCCCTATCCACACATACTGGGAGGATTGCAGGTAGCAGCATACTTCTCCAGTTCTGCGGTGTCATAGGCACCCAACGTCTAAAGATTGAAAAGGGCCCAGATCTTTAGGGGATGAAAGCAGCACCTCACTGAGCTTTGCATCAATGCAGCTTTTAAAGCATGTAGAGATGTTTCTGACCTCCTCCATTTCCCCCTCCAGCATGGTGTAATGGTTAAGGGCGGTGGACTCTAATCTGCAGAACCGGGTTTGATTCCCCACTCCTCCACATGAGCGGCGGACTTTAATTTGGTGGACTGGGTTTGTTTCTCCACTCTTCCACATGAAGCCTGCTGGGTGGCCTTGGGCTAGTCACAGTTCTCTCCAAACTCTCTCAGCCTCACCTATCTCACAAGGTGCCTGTTGTGGGGAGGGGAAGACGATTATAAGCAGCTTTGAGACTCTTTTAAAAGGTAGAGAAAATCAGGGTATAAAACCAACTCTTCTTCTAAGCTGTCGCAATCTGTCATTAACTATGGCTATCTTTCAGAGGGAAGGGAGACAGAAGCCAGGCATCCTTCCATACTGAGATACCCCCCCTGCTTTCACGTGTCACCAAGGCAGCAACCAGGCATCCTCCCCCATTGCTTGCACCCATATCCATTCATCTAGAGCAGGGGTGTCGAACTCATTTGTTACGAGAGCCGGATATGACATAAATATCATTTAGTCGGGCTGGGCCATGTGTACCATACAATTTAATGCTAGGTACTTGAGATAAACTTTCTAGAAGACACAGGTAAAGCCAATCAATGATATTATTTTTTACTTGGTTTCTTACTTAAAGTACAAGCAAGCTTAAAACAGTATTTTCTTTTATTTAAGTCTTTGATAACTGACACCATGGGACTGGTGTGTGTGTGGGTGGCGAGGTCACAGTGGACTCACCATCCCAGATCGGGGTGGGTGGGGTGACTGCCTCGGCTCACGGGCCAGATAAGAGCTCTCAAGGGTAGGGCTGTTGAAAAAAAAATTCGGTATAGTTCGGCTTCGGCAAAATTCGGCCCGTTTTTATTCAGGCCGTGCTGAAGTCCGAACTCCCCCGCTTCGGATCCCCGGAAATTCGGGGGGATCTGGAGTTCGGGGGAAAATTCGCCCCCCGCGCGCCTTCAGGGGGATTCCCTGAAGGCGTGCGGGGGCCCTTTAAACAGATCTGCGCCTCCCGGCCGGGAGGTACAAATCTATTTAAGGCCACCCCCAGCCCTGCCGAGACTCCTGGGAGGGCTGGGGGGGGGTCTGGAAACCCTCTGTGCAGAGGGTCCTGCCAGCCCCCCACCAGCCCTTCTGGGAGTCCCAGCAGGGCTGGGGATGGGCTTCAAATAGATCTGTGCCTCCCGGCCGGGAGGCACAAATCTGTTTGAAGACCCGCCGCGCGCCTCCAGGGAGCTTCCCTGGAGGCGCGCGGCGGGCCCTTTAAATAGATGTGTGCCTCCCAGCCGGGAGGCAAACATCTATTTGAAGCCTTCCCCCCCCAGCCCTGCCGGGACTTGACAACCCCCCCACCACTTTCCCCAGAGTCCCGGCGGACTGGGCGGGGGGTCTGGAAACCCTTGTGCCCAGCCAACGCTGGCTGGGCACAGGGGATTGGCAACCCTCCACCCCCTTCCCCAGAGTCCCGGCGGCTGGGGCGGGGGGTCTGGAAACCCCTGTGCCCAGCCAACGCTGGCTGGGCACAGGGGATTGGCAACCCCCCCACCGCCTTCCCCAGAGTCCCGGCGGCCGGGGCGGGGGGTCTGGAAACCCCTGTGCCCAGCCAACGCTGGCTGGGCACAGGGGATTGGCAACCCCCCCACCCCCTTCCCCAGAGTCCCGGCGGCCAGGGCGGGGGGTCTGGAAACCCCTGTGCCCAGCCAACGCTGGCTGGGCACAGGGGATTGGCAAGCCCCCCACCCCCTTCCCCAGAGTCCCGGCGGACGGGGCGGGGGGTCTGGAAACCCCTGTGCCCAGCCAACGCTGGCTGGGCACAGGGGATTGGCAACCCCCCACCCCCTTCCCCAGAGTCCCGGCGGCCGGGGCGGGGGGTCTGGAAACCCCTGTGCCCAGCCAACGCTGGCTGGGCACAGGGGATTGGCAACCCCCCACCCCCTTCCCCAGAGTCCCGGCGGCCGGGGCGGGGGGTCTGGAAACCCCTCTGCCCAGCCAGCGTTGGCTGGGCACAGGGGTTTCCAGACCCCCGCCCCGTCCACCGGGACTCTGGGGAAGGAGGTGGGGGGGTTGTCAAGTCCCGGCAGGGCTGGGGGGGAGGCTTCAAATAGATTTGTGCCTCCCGGGCGGGAGGCGCAAATCTATTTAAAGGGCCCGCTGCGTGCCTCCAGGGAAGCTCCCTGGAGGCGCTGGGGGGGGGGGACAGATCTGCGCCTTCCAGCTGGAAGGCACAGATCTTTTTAAAGGGGCCGAATTCGCCGAATTTATTCGGGAACACCCCGAACTCGGCGAATTCGGCTCCCCGGTTTTCCCCCCTTTTTGAGTTCGGTTCGTCCGAACTGAAAAACCGCCGAATTGCGGGAAATTCGGCTGTTTTTCGGTTCGGACCGAACCGAATCAACAGCCCTACTCAAGGGGCTGGATCTGGCCCCCGAGACGTATGTTTGACACCCCTATTCTAGAGTGCTCCTGTTTGCTCTGCTCCGTTAGCAATTTTGCGTTAAAGGTTTTAACCTTAAAAAAGCAACAACCCAGATTATGTGCATTGCAAAGCAGCAGGCAAAGAAAGATGCCTTGGAAATGTATGCAAAAGAAATGACTTCCTGAACGAGAAAAAGGTGCATGGGGGAAGGAACAAACAACTGGTGGCACAGGATGGTATAACAAACATAAAATCTGGGAGGTGGGCAAGAAAGCTGTGGAATGAAGATTGTCTCGTCAGAACCAAGAGGAGAGAGACGTTTCTCACATATGGTCAAGAGAAACTTCCATTTGCTTACGATTTCCAAGTATACTACTTTGCGATAGCCTCATCAGTAACTCCCTATGTTATCTCAATCTCAAGATTTCCTTTCCCAAGGGCAAGTTGAAACTGATAATCAATCAATCATGTATCTTACAAGTGTCACTCCAAAACACAGACCCAAGGCAAGTTAAAGATCCATATTGCAATACCAACCCCCCCCCACAGATCTTAAACCACCACATGGGTTTTTTTTTGGGGGGGGGGAATCACAGTGCTCCAAATGAGCATAGTGGTGGATGTGCTGGAGTAGGACTGGGGAGACCCAAATTCAAATCACCACTCAGTCATGAAGCTCATTGGATGATGTCGGGCTAGTCACACACTTGCAGCTTAGCCTACCTCACAGGGTTGTGAGGAAGGAAGATCTAGGTATGCTGCCTTAGCTCCCTAGAAGAAGGTAGAGATAAAATATAAGACTGAAGGTCTTCAAAAAGAGGGAGAAGTTCACTATCTTTTGGAAAGTCACCAACATTTGAGACTCCCAAGAGACAGGGTTGCACTGTTTTAGCACCACAATAGAACCCACCCACTGCTAATTTTAGCCACCAACCCAACCACGAGACTTCATGGCAAAGGAGGAGAATTTGTCCAAGTGATCAAGGGAGGGAGAGGAGATTCTCTTGGGAGCAGGTGTTATTGCAAGCAAGCAGAGTCCAACGCCAGAGGGTGCTAAAGCTGGAGGGTGAGAGATTCCAAACGGATAAAAGGAAGTATTTCTTCACACAACGCATACTTAAATTGTGGAACTCCCCGCCCCAGGATGCGGTGACGGCTGCCAACTTGGAAGGCTTGAAGAGGGGAGTGGACATGTTCATGCAGGAGAGGGCTATTCATGGCTACTAGTAAAAATGGACGCTAGTCATGATGCATACCTATTATCTCCAGGATCAGAGGACCATGCCTAATATATTAGGTGCTGTGGAACACAGGCAGGATGGTGCTGCTGCAGTTGTCTTGTGGGCTTCCTAGAGGTACCTGGTTGGCCTCTGTGTGAACACTGCTGAACTTGATGGACCTTGGTCTGATCCAGCATGGCTTTTCTTGTGTTCTTAATGGTCAACCCTAGCACCTTAAACTTCAACCTGGAAGATTTCCCCCCCTATGATTCCGAAGACAGTTTGAATTGCTGATTGTGTAGTGTATACTCACTCCGCTGTTTTAGATGGCTTCAAAAAATCTGCTGCGAGACAGCGGGATAATGCTCACAGCATGAACAGCAATTTCTCTTCCCATCCCATCCACTGCCCCAGCGGAAGCAGCAGAAGCAACAGTGTTCTTCCCTTAGTGGTCTCGACTTCGCCTTCTCAATCCCGTGTGCCAGAAGTATGTAGGAGGAGAACGCCACTAAGTCCTCGGCTGCAGTTCTCACTGGGTGTGGTGGCTTAAAGAACCCTTTGCCTTTTCACATGTTATAACTCCAGAAGAGTTCATACAGACATATGGAGGACAAAGCCTGTAGGCCATGTCACGATGTGCATTCAATGTAATTTGTGAATTGGAGCTTAGCATTTGTGCATATGACCATATGTACCAGATTTCCTGATCAACACATGCCAGGCCTAAGCATGTTTAATGAATTTTATCATATGCAATAAAAGTGTAGTCTGTTGGAAACCTACAGTAATAATTTCCTTTGTGGTACGTTTCCAAAATCTCAGGGTAATTTACTGAAGTGGCATGACCCAAGTGATGTCTATGATGTTATATTTTCTGACATGATAAAATATTTAGCTGGAATAGTACATTCAAGCAAATAGAAAGAATGGCATCTTTTAAAATATGTATCAACATGATACATATTTTTGCCATCTTCTTGGCCTGGAGCAGGGGTCACTGGGGGTGTGGGGGGGAGGTAGTTGTGAATTTCTTGCATTGTGCAGGGGGTTGGACTGGATGACCCTAGAGGTCCCTTCCAACTCTATGATTCTATGTCCACAAGTTAGAGTGAGTGCACATGGGATGGGGCCAATGAGTAGCATCCTGCCCCATATGCATATCCTCTCCCTGGGCTGTCCAGTGTGTGATGACTCACACAGAAAGAAGAAAGAGATTAAGGCGCATAAGGAGAAAGGTTGGTCTATGAAAGCGGTTCCCAAATTGTGCGCGAAACATCTCCTAGTGCTCCGTGAAGAGATTGGAAAGAAAAATATTAGTGTCAGTTAGTTTAGTATATAGGTGCCAGGTGAAAATTAGTGCTCCGTGATGAATTTCTCTCCTGAAATGTGCTCCATGACTCAAAAGGTTTGGGAATCGCTGGTCTATGAGATCAGAAGTATGCTGGCAAGAGATTTCAATGACTTGAGATGCAGAATAGAAAAACCCAGCTTTGACTGAAGGATAGCATTTGGTAAAAATGGCCAAATGTCTCCCCCACCTTTCTTTTTTGGGGGATCTCTATGTTGTCAGTAGCCTTGTGCACACATTACAGTAACTGCACGTACACCCTGCATATTCATGTGTACATAATATTTGCAAGAAAAATCCAACATAGAACTGGAGCCCAGTACATGGATAAATGTGAGGTTTAAATGACATGTTCAGTCATACATCCCTTGAATGTAATATAAGAATTACTCAACACACAACGAAAAATCATGCGCACTCTGTCCACAGACTGTATGCACATTCACTGTAATATGCACAGGGCTAGAGCAGCTTCCATCTACCAATTTGTATTGTTGGAACATGTATATGTCATTTATAGAAGCATACACGTGTAATATTAATTTACAGATTTTTTGCCAATGATATTTTTCTGGGTTTTTTTTTTGTAAGCTGCTTTGAGTTCCCAGAAGAAATACCTGGATACATAAATAAATAAAGTATTGATGCATAAATTAAGAAAATGCATGCATTTTATGGGGAAAAGAGAAAACAGCATGAAAATAAAGACAGACAGGTTCAATTCGCATAAGGGAGAAACAAAACTGGTATAAGGAATTTGGGGTTGAACCAGCGGGGATAAGAAATTTAAACCCACTCCTAGTGTTTGGATGTGCCTTTGTTGATACAGGAGAATTTCTCATATAAGAAGAATTTCACACTGCTGATACAGAGATCTCCTAGTTGTCTAAACTGGCAAAACCGAAGGGGGGTTTGACTTTCAAAGCTCTGAACGTGCAGGGAAACATATGACTTGGCTGAATTCCAAATTGTAGAAACCAAACGAAAGGCACCTCTGGAGGCACCATAAAGCAGAAACAGAAACACGTGCCACTTACCGTACCCCGTCGTGGGCAAACCCAGATGTTTCATGCGGTTTTTCACCAGCTCGGACAACTCCTGCCGCTCTGATCTCCGGTAAAGGCTCAGCCTCTGCTGGTTGATCCATTCGGCTGTTTTGGCTGTATGTTTGTGGGCCCCTTTCCGGCTCAGCCTGCGAGCCCACTGCATGCTCTTCCGCCGCAGCAGGGGGTGCTCTGTTTGGTCGCTCGGGCAAGAGTTCCGGTGATGGCTTGTCTTGGTGTTCCAGTGGTCCTTGACTTCCTTGGAGTCCTCGCAGTCTTCCACGTTGATTGAGATCTGTGACTGGGAACACCAGTAGGCCATGAGAGCAAGCAATGACCAAGGACCACCTCTTGGTTCCCCCAGGGCGGCAAGTTATTACTCCTTTTGGCTGAAATCTTGGAAGCCAATAACATTTCAGGTGGCTTCACCTGCAGTGCCCTTACCCCTCTTTCTTGGCTGCCAGAACCACCACTTAAGGGCCATTAACACATGGCTGGGATTCCACTGGTTTGTTCCTGTTATGTCTCATGCTATTCGATCCCACGTTCAAAAACTTGAACGCGTGGTTCCCGTGTCCAGCGGGGCTCCCTCTGCCTTGGCTGCGTGTCCGGGGGGGGTGCTCGAGGAGAAGCAAAGGCTCCTCTGCCCCACCTTCCCCTGGCTTGGAAAAATTCCTGGGGGCAGGTGGAGAGCCTGCCGAGGGGGCAGCGAAGATGGGGCGGCAGAAGGTCGCAAGGGGAGTCGACCAGTGAGCTGAAATGCATGAGCAAGCACTCACCATTTCAGTGATTCTTTATTTTAATTTTGGGGAAAAACTGGGATGGGAAAACCAGGTCAAGTTTCGCGATGGAAGTGGGTTGGTCCTGCAGCGGGGAGACACCCATGCGTTTGGACAACTGAGATTCGCTACAATTGCGGGAGAATCGCAAGACAAAACAGCCATGCGTTATCGCCCAATGTAATTTTATCTGTATGTTTTAAATTTGTTAACTGCCTTGGCAGCCCTTGTAAGGGCAGAAAGGCGAGATATAAAATTTGTTAATAATAATAATAATAATACACATAAAATACAATATATATGTAAACAAGTTGGGCTTCTTCATGTGCTAGCTTTGTAGGAGGTAAGGCTGGTGGGCACGTGACGCAGGACCTTCTCTGCAGTGGCCCCTGGGTTTTGGAATTCCCTCCCATTGGAGACTCTGACAGATCTTTTCCGAAGGGAACAGTTTTGGCAGAAACAGTACTCACCTGTGTTCTGATGTCGTGAGGCTGTAAAAAAAAAAAAAAAGGAGACAGGTTATTTTTGAAGTTTTGTACCTTATATCACCATTATGTTCTGATCCCTTTTATGACACTGGTTCAGGTGCCAAATTTTTTAAAGTCAGCTATTCAGTCTTCACCTTAAAATATAAGACAGGCATGAATGCAGGATAACTTCTGCCTGTCGTTTGGAAGCCCGACCTACTAAGGGGCTGAGCTGGCCTGATATCAAGGAATGCTCACAAACATTCTGAACTGCTCAAGCTGAACGTTCATACAGGGTCTGGGGACAGGAGGGATCCCATGCTGCCGGAGAGGTGAGGGAGATTTGGAAGCAAAGGAGACTCCGGGAAAGAGGAGAAAGCGGGCAGAGCAGCCAAAGATGGCAGGTGGTGGCAGATAAGGGCAGGTCTGGATTTCATTGGTCAATTTTCTCTAAATGAGGCAGCTCTGGTTGTAAAATTATTTGGTACGGGAGAGGAAGGAGAAACTGAGCTGCGACTCTATTTAGCAGGCCAGGGTTTCAGGCAGGGTACCATACAGTGATAGCCTAGTTGTTTCTCTATCGGCTGTGCTTCTTACATCAGTGGTGGAGAACATGTGAGACTCAGTCCTGTAGATGCCAATAGGGATCTCAGCGCTTGAAGAGCACAGCTTCTGGAATAGACGCCCATATGACCGGATCCACAGGTCGTCCTCGGTGATTTTCATCTACCCAGCAAGAGGGGGAAAGAGAGTGGCAAAAGAGGAAAAGAGAACCAGTGGGGTGTAAAGGCTAGAGTTTCAGAGCAGGACAGGGAAGATGTGAGTTCAAATCCCCACTAAGCCACAAAGCTCCCTGGGTGACTTATGCCAGCCATTCTGCCTGAGCCTAATCTATTCAGAGAACTGCTGAGAGGATAACAAAGGAAGGAGAATCATGGAAGGTTACTATGGCCTTTGATGCAGGGATGTTTCCCAACCCTGATAGAAGCTCCCCCCAAAAACCTGGAGCCACCACTGCCATCTATCTTATGCTGGATGCAAAACCCATCTGTACAAGGACTTGGGTTGCCAGCCTCTAGGTAGCAGCTGGAGATCTCCTGCTATTACAACTTATCTCCAGCCGATAGAGATCAGCTCACCTGGAGAAAATGGCCGCTTTGGCAACTGGACTCTATGGCATTGAAGTCCCTGCCCTCCCCAAACCATGCCCTCCTCAGGCTCCACCCCAAAAACCTCCTGCTGGTGGTGAAGAGGGACCTGGCAACCCTAACAAGTACACTGAGGGGCTGTGCTCTCTGGGGCCACAGATGGAGGTTGCTTCCTTCCTGACTGGATCCCTGAGATGCAGATCCCTTCATTGACCCACAGCCCTTCCATGCCCACTCTGAACGTGGCTTGCAGGGAGAAAGCCCACCCCTTGTGGCATGCTAAGAGATGTGAACCACCAAATCTATCACTTGGATGCCAATGGAGGAAAATTCAAGACTTACGGCACAGAGGTAGCCGGAACCTGGGGTGGTGTCAAGGCCCAGTAACAATCTTGTGATGGTGATCATGTAGTCTTTGACGAATGACTGCAAGGAAGAAGGATCCATCAACTGTTGGTGTTCAACAGTGGGGCTTTCAGCTCCACAAAAATTGGCTGTTAGCTCTCCCTCCACCTGACTCGATAGATAATGCTAACAGCCAATGGACACCTCTATCCTCCCCTCAGTCCTCTACAGGTCCTTCTCTTCAGTGTGCAAATTATAAGGGAAACCCTCCTGAAATTTGAGCACTGCCTTGCCACCTGACCTCAACCTCTTTTGAACTGCTTGTACCACAACCCAAACCACTGTGCCTTACCCTGGCTCACTCATAAAGGAGAACATGATGGCACAGCTTCTAACAACTTTGGATGGACCATGGAGAATCACTCTCGGGAACGTTCCCCTAAGTTAATATTCATGATATTCTTGATGCAATTGGTTTTATGAATCTACTGTTGTGTTATTTGCATTAATTGATGATTCTATGATTAAATACAAAGAATTTAACTCCCTGCAAATAGAAAACCAGCACAGCTACACTAGTTTTCTCTTCCAATGAGATTTTTTAAATGCAAAAGAACATTCAAAGCTGAACACCCCCTGAAGCCTGACATGGTACAGTCCATTCTGCTACCCAAATCCCACTTCATTCTCCAATTTAGACAACCAACAGAGAGTGACTCAACATGGCATTGTTTGCAAATCAACATTGCAGGGAGAGGGAACCAAACTGCATTGAACTGGAAGAGATTACCTCGCAGGGGTGTTCCCTTGTCAGGTAAAGTTCAACAGAAAGAGCGTTATGAAGTCAGAGGGGAGGAGACCTGAAAATTGAACGAAAGGGCTGGCAGCTGCTTATAATGGGGATAGAAGGTGTCCATGTGGGACAGGAGCATTTCCTGCACATGATGGCTTGGGCAGTTAAAGAGAGGAGGAGGAAAAACCAAGAGGGCTAGAGGGAACAGTGAGACAAAGGGGCGTGTGAGCTATTACCAGAGGTGCAATTTGAGTGGCTACGCAACGGAACTGGCACAGAAATACAAAACTACATACCCATGCCTATAGAAAGCAGCTAGCCCCTAAGAATTGTCTCAGCTACAGCTTGGTGGTATGATTAGAGCACCCATGCTATCCTTCATTCTGACCTGATAAAGCAGCGTATCCAACATGCTGATGCTGAAAACTCTCCCAGCAGCAAACGGGAGCCGGAACATAAAGGCCAAGTTGGAGCCATTCTCTCGCTCTCTCTGGGGTGGGGGGAGAAGGGAGAATGCAGAGATAACAACATCTGAAGTGATTTGCTGGATCAGACCAAAGTCCATCTAATCTAAAAAGGCTCTCCAACAATGGACAGCCAAATGTCTCTGAGAAATTCACAAGTAAGACATGAAGGCGACATTTCTTTCCTGTTTGCTCCCCAATATCTGATACATAAAGGTATATTGCCTTGGAACACCAAATTAACGGAATTCCTACATGGAAAAGATATGGAAGAATTAAAAAAAAACTTGGGCAAAGGCTGTCACATATTGGGATAAACTGGCAAAAATGGATTTTACTACTTTAATTAGTGAGTTATAGAAACTAGTTTTTAATATTTTTATATTTTATTCTTAATAGATATTTTTAAAACTGTTTAGAAACTTCTTTGGAAGTCGGGTGATGGATCACTTTTGTAGGGTGGGTGGAGGGTCGAAGGGGTATCTTTTTGAATCTTATAATTTTGTAATTATGAATGTATTAATTAGCATATATAGATACTCTTTTGTATTTTCTTTTTTTAATTTTTCTTTTATATTTTTATTATTGTATTTGTTTTGTTTTATGTTATAAAAATTAATATATATATTAATTTATATATATGTGTGTATATATATATATATATATATATATATATATATATATATATATATATATATATATATATATATATATATATATATATATATATATATATATATAAGGAACATCAAATGTTTTCTGTCCTACTTTTCAAAAATTAAAGTACTGTGTTTTGGGGGGGTTTTTTGTGTGTGAGTGGTATCCACAGAGTGTTTCTATGAGATCCTGCAGCATGATCCCATGAAAAAAAAAAGAGATAATTATGTGACCTGTAGTTTCTGGAGTGATCCCTGCAGCATGCTCATTACCACTCTGAGATTTCACCATAAACTCTCAAGAGAGTGAGGCAGACAGTGATGGGGATTGTAGTGCAAATATTGAAGAGCAGCAAAGCTCTGAAATGGGGGAAATTGCACCATTGATAGTTTCTTTAACATTTGGAATTTTGGGGACACAGAGAAGGATCCCAGCACAAAAGATTCTTCTCCAAATTCTGCCTCCCCACATGTCTGTCACCATAAATTAGGAGATCAAATCAGAACTACAGATTTCTTTGTTACCTTTTCTAGTCTGGAAAGGGCCAATGAATAGCTGTCCTTTGCTCGAAACTGCATGAACCTCATGTTGGACGGATGCGTCAGCTCTGTAATGATGCTCAGACTTGGGAAAAGCCTAGAAAGGGGAAAAGCAGTGAAGTTATTAGTAACCTTTTGAAGGGCATAAGATGAGCCCAACTGGATCAGACCAATGGTCCATCTAGCCCAGCATATTGTTTCCCGTGGTGGCCAATCAGGTGCTTCCAAAAGGCACACAAGCAATGCATGAAAGGTTGTTTCCTTCCTACCCTTCCTGGGGGCTTCCTAGAGCCATCTGGCTGGCCACTGCGGGAAGCAAAATACTTGCTTAGATGGATCTCGATGGGTCATTAGTTTTAATTTTAAAAAGGAATACGCCAACTCTCAGACAAAGTTTTCCAATAGAATCAATGATTACGAACAGCTCAATGAAATATCAGCAGCAATAAATGCTGATCTATTCTTTTTAAAAACAAAAACTTGTCTTTCCTTTGCTGCCATTTTCTTCCTTTCCTCTTGTTTTGCATTCCCCGAATTCCCAATGCATGCACTCATATGTTTGCCACTCCCCTTCCCCACTGCTTGTGCAGTGTGTGTATGTGTCTGAGAGGGGGGAGTTTAAATTAAACCTAAAATCAGCTGATGCCAACAATCCTTCTTGCAGAGAATTCTGCACTGCGTGAAGAAGGACCTATTTTTTCAGCTTCCACATCTAGTGCCAAGGGAAGGAAAGGGGGCTCCGTTTGAGAGCGGGGCCTATATCAGCAGATGAAGCAAAATAAGAGGAGAGAGGTGCTAAAAAACGGTTGAGGGACCATGTGATGGCCAGTTGCTTTCTCAGCTCCACACCTACCCGATCAGATCTTTTTTGTAGCACTGACGGAGTTGATTTTAGTTACAGCGTGGGTTGCGATTGGTCAGTAGGGGTATTTTTAATGATGAACTGTGCTGGATTACATGCTGCTATTATAGAGGAAGCCCTGACTGGATAGCCCAGGCTAGCCTGATCTTGTCAGATCTTAGAAGCTAACCAGGGTTGAGCCTGGCAAGTATTTGGATGGTATTCCCTGCAAGGAATACCAGGGTGGTGATGCAGAGGCAGGCAACTCTGAACATCTCTTGTCTTGAACACCCCACCAGGGTATGCCATAATTCAAATGTGACTTGACAGCAAATATATATATAGATTAGATAAATAGATAGATAAATACATTATATCTCTAACTATATATCTCTATAGATTTAGATAGACAGATATATCCATATCTGTCTCTGTCTGTCTGTCTGTCTGTCTGTCTGTCTGTCTATCTATCTATCTATCTATCTATCTATCTATCTATCTATCTATCTATCTATCTATCTATCTATCAATTGATCGATCGAGAGACACACAGAGAGGAAGCTGTGGAACCTGAGGTAATTTTCTACTTCTCCCTCCTTCTCCCTCAGGAATTGACACCATTTATTGTCTCTTCTCCTTTAGAAGGGCTCCATGCTTAGTGGTTTGGTGGATAGAACAAGGAATTTAACAAGATATTGAGTGTTTACAGCAAGGGACAGCAGAACTCTACTTTAAACAGTTACAAACTCACACACACACACGTTTTATTGAGCTGACAGTATTTACTCTATTTAGATCTCTTGGCATTTGATTAAAGCATCCTAAATTGTGATTTTAAAAGTTGTGATTAAAAAAAATGTTTTTGTATGTACTATATTTTAGTTATTTTATTTATATTGTAACCTGCCTTGAGCTCCATAAGGAATAAAGGCAGCTAATAAATGTTTTAAATTAATAAAATAAATACAATATGGATTATCTGTTTGCTGTATACACAATGTTTCTCTTACTGCACTGTTTTCTACTGATGTAGTACATTTTTTCTGCATCATGTCTAATATCGATCTGATTTCTGCAGTCCTAGTCCTATTACATTGCTTATCAGATATCTCATCCTACTGAATGCATTGACACATTGTGTAATCAACCTTGAGTCTCAGTGAGAAAGGCGAACTATAAATAACATAAGTAACTAAAAAAAGAAGAAGAAAAGTGGTAAGTCTTTAGGGCACACTGCAAACAGTTACAGAAAGCAAATACACTGCCCACAGACACACACTTTACCGGAACATGGTTTGGACATTGACGATCGTCTTGGCGTCGGCCATGTAATCCTCCTCAGCGCTCATGGTGCTCTCCTTGTCAACCACCACCAAATTGTCTGCATAAATTATTCCACACTGCAGCAAACTGTCAAGGCTAGAAAGACAGAAGCCTATGAGGTCATTGGGTGTATGTCGGGGACTGGGTACTCATCAAAAGAGCAAACTCAGCCTTTGGGAGGGCAGGAGAGGGCTGTGTTGGTAGCTTAGCCAATATGGCTGGCAATTAAAAGAAGAACAATATATAGGGTTGCCAACCTCCAGGTACTAACCAAAGAAAAACTCAATTTCACTGTTAGTTAATACTGGTAGGAACAAAACAGCACAGGCAATAGCATCAAAAACATATATTCATGAAACAGTGCAAAACATACACAAAAGACAAGAACTAATACAAAGGTGATTATCAAGAAATTACAAAATATATACAAAGCTATTCACAATGTGACAGCAATGTTAGATAAAGCACAATGGCTATCTTCAACGAATTAGGAAAGTCTAATGCGAGTAGTTGTAAAAGTCAACGTCTACTGGAACACCTCTTGCTGCTCCAGGTACTAGCTGGTGATCTCCTGCTATTACAACTCACCTCCAGCCGATAGAGATCAGTTCACCTGCAGAAAATGGCCGCTTTGGCAGTTGGACTCTATGGCGTTGAAGCCCCTCCCCTCCCCAAACCCTGCCCCCCTCAGGCTCCGCCCCCAAAATCCCCTCAGTGTTTTACCACCGCATTCTGCTGAATGACAGTAGTGCAGTAATCTAGATGCCCTACAGATACTTACTTATCAATACTGCCTTCCATATAGTAAACCATGGGGAAACAGCAGATGGCTTCCAGAAAATGATGATCAGGCCTGCAAAAGGAGATAGAAAAAGCAAAATATTTAATAGGGCTACATTTTTAAAACATGGCTTGTGGCCATATAAATGAAGATCAATTCCTCAGCTAATAGTACTAATATTGTTGGGGGTGGCATGGGTTTCTTCCCGGCAGCATAACCAGTGTGAAATTACACTGGCACCTGCCAATTTGTTATGCTCAGATCCTCACCAGTAACATGATTGGGGCGGGGGGGATTTATCTTGTCCTGTTTACAGAACTGGTTTTCTCTGGCATTCAACACCCTATACATTCATTTTGACAACTTGTTTGCAATTTAAAATGAGGATTTTGAATTGTTTTTAACATGTACAGTTACTGCATTTTTCATGACACAGCTTATCAGGAACTGCTGTGGCACATGTAGAAAACTAGGGTTGCCAATGGTAGGCGGGGACGTTTTTGGAGATTTGCAGTGAAGCCTGGGGGAGGGGGGGACCTCAGCGAGATACAGTGCCATAGAGTCCATCCTCCAAAGCAGCCTTTTTCTCCAGGGGTACTGATCTCTGTCGTCTGGAGATCAGTTGTAATTCCATGAGCTCTCACGGCCCTACCTGGAGGTTGAAAACCCTACAGAGAACTGACAGATCTGCATGTGGCTGATCATAGTTGCAGATTCCTGATCATCATGGCAGATTCCTGAGCCTTCTGCTTAAATTTGGGTAGTCATTAAAGCTACAATATCCATGTACCATGACATGAAGTCATTCTGGGAAGAATAATTCAAAGAGCCAGCCCTCCGCACACAACAGTCTCCCATTTTAAAAGCAAAGCTTTCTAGCTTGGGGATGGTGGAAGGAACTGGTGGGGAGAGAGGAATTACCAGGAATTGGGTTGGCTACTCTGAGGAGGAGGATGGTGATACGGCACAAGGTCATCTGGGGAAACCACGCTGGGAGTTCCTTCTGGCTCCCCTGTTTGAGGGCAAGGGGTTGAATATTGATCCTCCATCTCTTTAAGGCCTCGGGTTGGGATGGGATTGGGATGTTTGCACACTCTGAGTCCTCATCCTCCTGTGGGGTTGCTCCTGTTACACTCTGATCTCTCTGAGCCTGCCTAAATTATATTGGTCTTCAAGGGGGCCGATGAAAAACTTCAGCTTTCTCAGAGGCTTAGAGAGGGCAGCAGGCCAAAGAGTATATTACTGTCACAGCTTCTCACTGGCCATCCTCTGTCTGTAGCCTAACACAGTAAAGTACATTCAAACGGGAGGTGGAAAACATCAAAGGCAAGTATTCTGGCCAGTTGTGTGTGTGTGTGTTAAGTGCCGTCAAGTCGCTTCCGACTCATGGCGACCCTATGAATGAAAGTCCTCCAAAATGTCCTATCTTTGACAGCCTTGCTCAGATCTTGCAAATTGAGGGCTGTGGCTTCCTTTATTGAATCAGTCCATCTCTTGTTGGGTCTTCCTCTTTTCCTGCTGCCCTCAACTTTTCCTAGCATGACTGTCTTTTCCAGTGACTCTTGTCTTCTCATAATGTGGCCAAAATACAACAGCCTCAGTTTAGTCATTTTAGCTTCTAGGGTCAGTTCAGGCTTGATTTGATATATAACCCACTGATTTGTTTTTTTTTTTTGGCAGTCCATGAAGTATGCGAGAAAAGCCCAGCCGGAGAAGTGCTTACTTGTTGTCCAGCAACAAGACGATGGGGTTTAACTCCTTCCGCGACCGATAATATGCACGGAGAGGGACAATGAAGTTATAGAGCCCATTTCCAGCAGTCTCGGCAGAAACAATTATCAGTTTGTTCTTAAAGCCATAGGCCTTAGCATCTTCATAACTGTTGTGCTTGCAGCCCTGGAAAGAAAAATGGAAAAAAATTCACATTTGTTGATTGTTTTATGATTTATTTTGACCCATATCATGCTTCATGCGGTTAATCCTATTCAGAAGTTTACCATCTAAGAAACTAAATGGATGAGAAATATAGCCATCAGTCAATTAAAGAATCAAGGGTAATTATACACCTGCCTTTTAACTGATTAATCAACCACTGCATTTAAATATATTTGCAGATTACCAAACCCTCAAAACACAGGTGACATTTTGGCTGGAAAACCTACCCCAATGTGCTTGTTTCTACAGTTGTATCTATGTTCGATATGTGCAGTATTCTACCAATGCACAGAAGCACATGAGTGCATCATTAAAACAATCCGCAAAAATATTCTTGATGCAAATGTACACGTTGACACATCAAAACTGCTTTTGGGCAGGGTTTTATCACTATGATAACACTGGAGAGAGGAACGAGGCAAAAGATCAGAACCAAAACACAGTGTCAAAGTATGCATAATCCAATTTTGGAATTAATTCTGAAATTCTCCAAACTGAACTGGAATTCAGGAGGAGCAGAACATGGCATAGACACATTCTACAGTGATAAAGGAATGGGAACAGGGGGAAATCTGTTCATCCCCATTGCAGACATGTGCAAGAGCCTTTCCCATGTACTGTTTTTAAGACATGGTATGGAGAGAGTGGACAGGGAGAAGCTTTTCTCATAATACTAAAACACGGGGTCATCTGTTGAAGCTGGAGGGTGAGAGATTCAAAACTGATAAAAGGAAGTATTTCTTCACACAACACATAGTTCAGTTGTGGAACTCCCTGCCCCAGGATGTGGTGATGGCTGCCAACTTGGAAGGCTTTAAGAAGGGAGTGGAGAGGACATGTTCATGGAGGAGAGAGCTATCCCTGGCTACTAGTAATAATGGATACAAGACATGATGCATACCTATTCTCTCCAGGATCAGAGGAGCATGCCTATTATATTAGATGCTTTGGAACACAGACAGGATAATGCTGCGGTGGTTGTCTTGTTTGTGGGCTCCCTAGAGGCATCTGGTTGGCCACTATGTGAACAGACTGCTGGACTTGATGGACCTTGGTCTCATCCAGCCTGGCCTTTCTTATGTTCTTATGACATCTTTTCCCATGAGTAACAGGGGAAGGGCTGGATACTTTCTAAGTGGATGTGCAGAGACCAGCCTCTCAGTGTTCCAGGGGTCCACTCAAGGTGCCGTGTTCAAGGCCCTGCAAAACCCTGCAGGCTAGACTGTTGACATCTCCCTGAGAAGGCAGGTGGCAAGACCCTCCCTCCCTCCCCCGTTTCCATTGGCTGCATTCGACACCCGAGCTGGCATAAAGCCATGCAATATGTTCAAAATGTTTGCATGGCAAGCAGGCTTTATCTGGTACATGCAAACATCTGGCATTGGCAGCTGATGAATGATCACAGTCAGAAACAGAGCAGGCGAAGAATCGGTCTTCCATGCACATCTCCTCCTGCTGTGCCATCTTCTTCCCTCCCCAAATCCCCCCCATTTCTTCCCACGTCCCTGCAACATCCCATTTATTGTTCCTTTTATCTTGTAAAGCTTCGTACCCTGTGGGGAGTTTTTGCAATATGAGTAAGAGAAGACAAAGCAGTATAGGGAAAAACAGTTTTTTTCTGGAATAAGTGCTTGAAAACACAACCATCCTGATACAGTTACAGTGTTGGGGTGTTTTTTTTGTCCAGGGCCAGGAATTCTGGGGATCCCCAGCAAAGATGACCCCTGAAGTCCCCCTCAGCAGGCTGGGAATGAAGGGAGTGGTGCAGAACACATGAGCTGAGAGAGCATCTCCAACTTTCATCTGAAGCTCAGGAAAGGTTTTTAATCCCCAAGCACATGTGGTGATGGAAGATTCCCTCCTTCAGTTTCCCCCCCACCTTCAATTTTATACCCTGGTACTTACTGTTCTAACATGGAGATATTGTGAGAGAAATCAGGAGGCCATTTTCACTGTTGGAGTCTAGAGACAAAATCATGTGGTTCACACAGCAAAAGTTTTTTTAAGTACAGCTTTTGAGCCGCTGTAAAATTTCTCCTACACACTCGCTGTGGACACATGTGAGAGCTGTGCATAAATACAGCTTGCGTAGAAGACATTCCTGGTGGTTTCCATCCTCTAGCTGTATTAACAGTCTCTTGAAACAAACTGGTTTATTCAAATGAATGTGTTTTGCTGTTGACTTAAATTAGCACTGATTTGGGTAAGTATTGAAGCAAATTCTGAATTTTAAGAGGTAGCTCTAAATAGCGGTTTCTGAACCTCTTAAAGATTCCTCTATAAATACAGGTTTGCACAATATACATAACTGATTTTTTCCCTCTTGAATTGTGTTTCTGCTTGAAAAATGTGGGTGACGACTGATTAAATGGCAGTCAGTGTGGACACTAACACCCATGTTTAATTAGATTTTGGCCAGATTGTGTGCGGGGTGGGGGAAGGGCAGTGAAAGAAGGCAGGAGAGAGCTTTTGCAAATGGGGAGGCCTCTCTGAACTGACCCGTGCTAACAAGGGATCCTTTGAACACACACTGTGCATGCAAAGACAGACAGGAAGGCATGACATACTTGATCTCAAGAACAGGTTCTTCCAAAGGGGGGGGGGGAGAAGAGCATCTTTATAAAGGTTTGTAGTTCTGCATCATTCATGCGAGCCCTGACCCAGAGATTGATGGGCACCTCTCTAAACACACAAAACCAGTACGGTGGGGCAGCTGGAGTAGCAGGCTAGGATCTGTGAGAACTGGAGAGGCAGGCAGAGCAAGCGTGGTGTAGTGGTTAAAGCGTCAGAGTAGGATCTGGGAAATCCAAGTTCAAATCCCCGCTCGTGCCATGGAAGCTTGCTGGGTGGCCCTGGGCCAGTCGCATACTCTCAGCCTAACTCACCTCACAGGATTGTTGTGAGGATTAAACAGAGGAGACGAGAATGATGTAAACCGCTTTGGGGTCCCCAAAAGTTATAGAACTTTAAAAATGCCTTTAATCTAATTGTGCAAATCATAACATGTGAGCCTTTATTTCCTATTTCCTCACACCAATTTTCCCCCTCAGTAAATTTATGCAATGGGGGATGAGGGAGAGAGACAGAAAGGGCACATCCAGACATCTCTTCTCTCACCTTATCCAAGCGCAAGCAGCAAAAAGGAGCTTTGACAGGTAAAAGATGGCATAATGTGGGAGAACTTCCGATGTAGGGCGAGTTGGGAGGGTACCCTTTCACATACCTGGACAAAACAAGATGACAGATCAGGATTTAGCTTGGGACTTAAGGCCAAACTAGGTGCCACCATTTAAAAGAAATCTAAAAATGCCGGAAACCTGCAGCACAGAGGGCTAAACTGCTCTTATTCCCGTCCCATGCCTTTTCAAGTGCAAATAATGGTTACAACCTCTCCCCCCCCCCCACATAGCTGTTTCAGCATTTCAAAATGTGTGCATGGGGAAACAAGAGAGCCTCAGACTGCTGTACTTGTAGCATTTTTTTAAATCGCTTGAAAATGGCAGCATCACATTTAGTTTGGCACTCATGTAGGGATTTCTCAAAACATTTCAGCATTTCCAAACATGTCCACAAGATGGCAGTGTGGCGCCACCCAAAATAAAATGCATTTCTCCCAGGGGCTCGGCGGGGATTTTGGAAGCAAATTAAAGAATGCCACCCAATAATACGGCTGAAATAAAGCAGAAAACCGTTAATGGGAAGTTAATTTATGCAAATAGGTTTTTAGTGCAGGAAATCGTAATAAAAATGCACGGCCCTGCTTTTGGCAAAACAGCAAGCTGGAGTCTTGCCGAGTCTTCCGATACACGGAGCACAGAGCTGATGGCTTTTTACACACCATAACCCACAAAAGGCCACACAGCCAACCTTATTAGCAGGACTTCAAAGTAGAATAGTTCTATGGCTGTAAAATGCAGACTTTGCATTTCACTGTAGGGATGCAGTAATGTCCTTTGGGGACTTGAAAACACTTGATCTCAGGTGAGATCTGCAGGAACAGCTAGATGAAATGAAAAGCCATGCTGTGTATTTGTTCTAACTACCCAGGCAGGTCAAAGCTGCTGTTCCTTCAACTGGGGTGTTCTTTAAAGCAATGCTGAACAAAGCAAAAGCTCCAAGTAGTGTCCATGGACTTAGAATCATAGAATCACAGAGTTGGAAGGAACCACCAGGGTCATCTAGTCCAACCCCCTGCTCAATGCAGGAAATTCACAACTACCTTCCCTTATACCCCCAGTGACCCCTATTCCACGCCCAGAAGATAACAAAAAACAAACAAACCCTCCAGGATCCCTGGCCAACCTGGCCAGGAGGAAAATTGCTTTCTGACCATAAATTGGCAATCGGCACTACCCTGGGCATGCAAGAAAAGGCCACGAGTGCCAAACATTGACGCAACCATTCCTGCCTTCCTTCTCATGATCTGCCTAAGTTCACAGAATCAGCATTGCTGACAGATTGCCATCTAGCCTCTGCTTAAAAACCTCCAGGGAAGGAGAGCTCACCACCTCCCAAGAAAGCCTGTTCCACTGAGGAACCGCAGTAACTGTTAGAAAGTTCTTCCTAATGTTTAGCTGGAAACTCTTTGGATGTCTGTTCCGACCTTCTGGGGCAACAGAAAACAACTCGGCACCATCCTCTATATGAAAGCCCTTCAAGTACTTGAAGATGGTTATCATATCCCCTCTCAGTCGTCTCCTCTCTGGGCTAAATATACCCAGCTCCTTCAACCTTTCCTCATAGGACTTGGTCTCCAGACCCCTCAACATCTTTGTTGCCCTCCTCTGGACATGTTCCAGCCTGTCTACATCCTTCTTAAATTGGGGTGTCCCAAACGTCAACACAATCTGATGCTTTTCAATTAACTGTAAAGGTTATTTCACTAATACCCAGGAGCAATCTAGATGGTAGAAGCGGGTGATAAAAGAGACCTTAGTAGATTATGCTCAGGCACTGTAGTTCACTTCCGGGTGGAAATGGCTGCCGACCAGTCTAGCCTCAGCTAGCTGCTCGCAACCGCACCAGCAAGGAGAGATTGCTAACCCTTTAGAAGTCTCAGTGGGCTGGAAATGCAGGTTTACAGCCCCCCAACATTAGATTGGGGTCTGCAGGATCGGGTTCCCGCCCGGAGCGGGTCCGAACAAAGCTGGTGTTGCGCTTTGGTGTTGGAGGGGGAAAGAGTCTGCCAAGCACAGAAAATGGCTTGTGCAGGTGACCTGCTGCTCAGTTTAGATGCTCAGTGGCTGGTTTGGCGCTTGTACAGAGGGAGGTGGCTGGTGATCAGCTCTTTGTGATCCCTCGATCCCTCATCTAGATGACTTCTGCTCACTGATTTTTGCCCACACAAAAGGATCTGCTTTGGTATCTTCATGGGGCAGCATTTGAAGTCCTGCTGAAATGCCAGGGTCTAGTTTCAGAGCCCCATGAGAGTGGCTCGGACAGAAGAAGCTTGCAAGAATCCCACTGGAATTTAGCAGGGGTCTAAAAACACACATGCACTGATGCCTCGTTCACAAACAGCAGAAGAGGTGGTAAAGTGTTTCACGCCTGCACTGCTTCACACTACGGGTAGGTCTGCGGCATGATCAAATGCTTCTCTCTCAAAGAGAAACATTTCCCTGCATGTTTAAAACTAGCAAGCAAGAAATAGGGTAGAACCTTGAAACCCTTGTTTTCCACATGCAGGGAACTTTTTTTAAAAAAAAAAGGCAAAGAAAAAATTCAAATCATGTGATTCCACCATCTGCATTCTGACACAACACAGCACAGGAACCATTCCATCACTTCACCTGCTGTCCCCGTGACTTTCTAGCCCGGAACAAAGAGATTAACCAATGGCTCACTAACTCGGTAACAGTCAGGCCTTCATCGTCTGACTGAGTCATCTCATCCTCTGACTGGTCGCTGAGCATATCACAAGGTAAGAGGGAAGAACTGTCGGCCACCTCCAGGACCGGGGCGATGCTGGGCCTCCTTTTCCCTGAACCGTTCTCCGCCGGCAAGGTGAGCTTGCTGTTGTTGGCCGGCCGACACTCTGTGTTCTGCAGGTCCATGGCCACTGTGCCTGAAACAGAATAAGAGGCATCAGGCATCGGCTACTTGCTAATTCAACCACAAGTTGGTTGGGGGCAGGGGGGCAGGGGGAGACTACAGGTCCTTCAAACCAGTGGGCAGAGCCCTCTTGCAAAGATTTGGACAATCCAGAGCGACCAACCATTGCCTCTTTCCTCCTCGATTCCAGTTTAACTAGGAGAATTTCTAATCTTAATTCTGGAGCTTGTGTGATATGATGAATTCCTTCATTTTCCTTTCCCCCCCTCTCTACGTTACTGATGCACATGTGCACAGTCTAGGTTGCCAGGTCCCTCTTCGCCACCGGCGGGAGGTTTTTGGGGCGGAGCCTGAGGAGGGTGGGGTTTGGGGAGGGACTTCAATGCCATAGAGTTGGGGTCGCCAACCTCCAGGTGGTGGCTGGAGATCTCCCGCTATTACAACTGATCTACAGCTAATAGAGATCAGTTGCCCAGGAGAAAATGGCTGCTTTGGCAATTGGACTCTATGGTATTGAAGTCCCTCCCCTCTCCAAACCCTGATCTCCTTAGGCTCCACCCCCAAAATCTCCAGATACTTTCCAACCCAGAGATGACAACCCTAAATAGAGTCCAATTGCCAAAGAGGCCATTTTCTCCAGGTGAGCTGATCTCTATCGGCTGGAGATTAGTTATAATAGCAGGAGATCTCCAGCTAGTACCTGGAGGTTGGCAACCCTAGCACAATCACAAAACACACATACATAACCCACTCTCAGTCTGCTTGCATGTAGGGCTGAGTTTTATTGCAGCACGTTTGCATATTGCTAATGTGGAACAGGGAAAAGACACACTTATGAAGCTGAAAGCTACCACAGACTGCACACACGTGGGATGGGGGGAGTGGAGAATAATTTCTTACATATTCATCAATACAAAAATCTCAAGCAGGAAAAACTCCTTGAGTTTTCTCCCCTCTGTCAGGTCCCCTCCCCGCCTGTCTTTTCATGGATCTTTTTTTGTCTTAAATGCAAAGGGTTCTTTATTCCGCAAAGTGAACATAGACGGGTAATAACCAGGACGGAGGCTTGATACAAAGCAACGTTATGAGCCCCATCACGCCCAGCCGTCTGGGTAACTGTCTTGGCTTCGGTCATGAATCATAGCTGCGATTGAAAACCGGCACTGGATGCTAATTGGCAAACCCGAGGAAAATGGGAGAATAATCCTTGAGGCTGCTTGGGGGAAGGGAGTGGGGAGGAAAACCTTTCATCGAGCCTGAGCTGTGGGTGGAAAGGAGCTGCTGCTGTGTAGGGAAAATGATTCAGGGACGGCAAAAAATAGGCCCGTTTGCATCTCACCCACCGCTCTCTCTGTGCGACATCACACAGCCTTGGCACCGGCTCAAAGACTGGTTTCAGCAAGAGCTGGAAATAATTGGGTTCCCAACCTTCTCATGTGCACTTCGATGGCACGTATTCCCTGGATCTTCACTTAGATATTCACACCCCGCTTTTCTTCCCTGTGGTGACCCAGGCAGCTGCTGTCGCAACATCCCTGTGAGGTAGGTTAGGCTGTGAGAGCAAGGTCACCCAACAACATTCCTTAGCAGAGCAGGGATCTGAACTGGGGTCCTCCATATCTGAGTTTGGTGCTTTAACTGCGACACCTGCTACCTAAGATCGTTTTAACTGGAGATGCAGGGGACTGAACCTGAGATCTTCCGCATGCAAAGCACGGCTGTACCGCTGAGCCACAGCCCCTATTATTGCCTTTCTCCCCACTTGCTAGACCCACTACTAAAACAATTCTTCCTCCCTTAAGCAATCCACAAGGTTCATCAGTACCATCAATTGACAGGAACTCAACAACACTGGGCTTTTAAGCAATAGGACTTAATAGTTTATACCCTTTGAATATCATTAAATTCCCAGCATCCATGATAAAAGCCCAATCTGCTACAGAGTATTTCCAACCCTTAGCTCTACTGACATGGAACATTTCATTCAGTCTAAAGGTAAAGGTCCCCTGTGCAAGCACCGGGTCATTCCTGACCCACGGGGTGACGTCACATCCCGACATTTACTAGGAAGATTTTGTTTATGGGGTGGTTTGCCAGTGCCTTCCCCAGTCATCTTCCCTTTACCCCCAGTAAGCTACCGGTATGTCCTCATTTTACCGACCTCGGAAGGATGGAAGGCTAAGTCAACCTTGAGCCGGCTACCTGAAACCAACTTCCGTCGGGATCGAACTCAGGTTGTGAGCAGAGCTTGGACTGCAGTACTGCAGCTTACCACTCTGTGCCACGGGGCTCCTTCATTCAGTCTAGCCAGAGTTAAATGCCAAAGATAAAGCAACATATTTTCCCTCCATAAGCAAGAAACTTAATGATTTTTTAAAAACCAGATCATAATTCTTCACCCAGATTTGCATCAGGAACTGTAACCCCTGGATCCTTGCCCATAATTGATCACATAAATATTTTCCACATCAAGATTCAGTATTAGTATACACATGAAAGAGTGCACAAATCACTTCCTTTCATTGTTCCTCATACAATCTTCACAAGATGAACATTTCCTTAAATTGAATTTCCCATAAAACAAAAGGTCTTAACCCAAGGTTGTAAAAACCAGCATGAATCCAGTCCTGTGATCCCAGCCTAATTTCCTCACAGGTGAGGAAGGCATTATTGAGAGCCAGTGTTGTGTAATGGTTAGCAAGTTAGATTAGGATTCATTCATTTTCTCTTGAATCTACCATGAAGTAGATTCTAGGTGGTCTTGGGCTAATCTATCAGCAGTGGTGTTGTGAGGGGAATAAAAGGGGGGGGGAGAAGAAGAAGAAGAAGAGGAGGAGGAGGAGGAGGAAGAAGAGAAGTTGGTTTTTATATGCTTTCTCTACCACTTAAGGAAGAATCAAACTGGCTTACAATCACCTCCCCTCCCCCTCCCCACAACAGACACCCTGTGAGGTAGGTAGGGCTGAGAGAGCTCTAAGAGAGCTGTGACTAGCCCAAGGTCACCCAGCTGGTTTCATGTGTAGGAGTGAGGAAACAAATCCAGTTCACCAGATTAGCGTCTACCGCTCACGTGGAGGAGTGGGGGATGAAACCCGGTTCTCCAGATCAGAGTCCACCGCTCCAAACCACCGCCCTTAACCACTACACCACGCTGGCAAAAATGCCTGATCCATCTGTGGCCAGCAAATAGGGACAAATATTTCTTTGTAAATGAATGAATGTTCAAATCTTCTTTTATATTTACATCCTGCCTTCCTTCCATTATGGAACTCAAGGCAATTTCCAAAGCTGGAGCTCCAACGTCTCCTACCCAGGAACTTCCCAGATCCAAATCAACTTAGTTTCAGCAATGTAGTGGGGGGGGGGGCGCTCCAACCCTACCCCAAGGCAAAATAAGATACATCCCATCCCATGACCCCACTGAGAGACATCCCCCGCACCCTTGCTGATTGCCCTGGAATTGGTGCTGCTTGCTTTTGCTTTTTTAAAAACTGTAAGCATATACTGATTTAGTTTTGCAAGTGGTGATTTTCCTAAGCTTCTCTCCCCCCCCCCCCGCCCTTCTCCCCTTTCCGGCCTGCTTGCTGAATGCAAGCTTATTTTCTTGGAGAACAATCATCCTATGCGTCTTTCATCTTTTGTGCAAAGATCCCCGCTGGCGAGCAACAAGAAAATTGCATTTGGCAAACACATTTGTGTTTTGCTAGGAAGGCAATACAACAGAGCAAGATAAGGCTGGCAGAGAGAAAACGGGGACACAGTTTACTGTGTTTTTAGTTTCCAGCTCTGCCTTCAGATGGGAGATACACTTTGGCCTCACTTGTGCTTGTTAGAATGAAAGTACCACTTTTCATTTCTTCTTCCAAGCGGCTAGCTCTCATGTTTGTAAGAATATAGAAATGTCACAATATGACAATAAGATTTTATGCTATATCTAAACTAGGGTTGCCAGGTTGCTGGTTCCGGCGGGCAATTGCCCACCGATTCCCCGGGCTGCTTGGACCGGTGATCGCACCCGCGCATGGCTGCGCATGACATGATTACATCACTTCTGGGTTTACCCCTGGAAGCGCCGCATCACGACGGGATGCTCTGGATCAAACCTAGGCAGTTAAAGTGTATCAGGCAAAAGATGGGACTTCCGTTGTCTGAGGTACTGCCAGGGTAGGCAAGGCTGACCTAGATGGATCAACGGCCTAATTTGTCATAGGGCTGCTTCATCTGTTTAAAAATAAAAGTCTGTCTCACAGGGCACCACTAGGAAAGAAAACACAAGGTCTGGGACATCTCACCCATGCTGGCAATGATGCTGTGGACTGGTAACCTTGATGGTCCGTCATAGATACCCCTCCCAGAAAACCCTTTCTTCTTCTGCTTCTCTTCCTGTTTGAATATGAAGGCCGAGTTCTCCTCCTTTGTGATGTTGATGTAGAAGCAAGTGTCCGACGCCGACATGATGTGCCGCGGTCCAGGGTTGAGGAGGATGCTTTTGTTATCCTCTCTTCTCACACCTATCAAGCAGACGCCGTACCTGGAAGAAGCACCCAAAGGCCCTGGATGGAACCCAACATTCAACCACCATGTGGATATTTTTTTTAAAAAACTTGTGGTTGGGGCAGGGAGGAGATAAAATATAGGTTGGGGGGAAATTCTGGAACACTAGGATATCTTAGTTTGGCCTGTCTTTCTTCTTCCTTTGGCTCTTTTCTCTGCAGTTTTGTCTTTTGCCCAAGGCTCTGTGGTGTCACATAAACTAAATCCCTTTCCAGGCTCAAATTCAAACCCACCACACATTTGAGTTCTTGGTAAGCTTGCCAGTTCCATGTTGGAAAAATACCTGGAGATTTTGGGGGTGGAGCCTGAGGAAGGAGGGGAGGACTTTAATGGAATATAGCGCAACACAGTCTACCTTCCAAAGGGGCCATTTTCTCCAGGCGAACTGCTCTTTGTCGCCTGGAGACCACTTTTAATTCCAGGAGATCTCCAGCCACCACCTGGAGGCTGGCAACCCTAGATCTAGGGTTGCCAGCTCTGCTTTGGAAAATTCCTGGAGATTCGGGGGTGGAGCCTGGGGAGGGGAGGGGCCTCGGCAGGATATAACTCCATACAATTCAACCTCCAAAGCAGCCATTTCCTCCAGGGCAGGGGTGGGGAACCTTTTTTCTGCCAAGGGCCATTTGGATATTTATAACATCATTTGCGGGCCATACAAAATTATCAACTTAAAAATTAGCCGGCCAATACGTTTCTCCATGGCCCGGGTGGGAAAGGGTTAACACAGTTTCTTGGGCAGTCCTAGCAACTCCATAGCTAAAGACTCTTCTGCAAGGGGGGGGGGAAAGGTTCCTTTTCTCAGCAAAACAAACTCACATCTGCCTTGAATAGAGGCTATTCCTGACTGCGGGAGGGTACGGATCACCAGTCTTAGATCCTTCTGAGCTAGAGATCTGCCAGGACCCACGAAGGGCCAGACCATATGATTTCGCGGGCCTTAAACGGCCCCCGGGCCTGACGTTCCCCACCCCTGCTCCAGGGGAACTAATCTCTATCATCTGGAGATCAGTTATTATTCTGGGAGACCTCCTTGCCCACCAGGAGATTGGCAACTCTATTCTGTTCTGATAGCAAGATTCATACATGCGCCTGTCACCCTGGAAGAACAAAAAGGGGATGTTCTCTGTTCTTATTTATCCATTGAATTTAAATTTTAGATATCTGGCATTCAAGGTTACTGATGAAGGGAGTTTTGATTCTCAAAAGCTTATAACTGTGGAAATCTTCCTTTCCTTTCCTTTCCTTTCCTCCCTTAGAAGCTCCTTGATTCCTAAATCTTGAGCAGCATAATTCTAAAACTATTGTTTAAGGGATATAAGGACCAAGATAAATTTTGCCAATGCCAATACAACCTTAGGATTGCTGTCACTTAATAAATAAGGTATTAACTCAGACACAGAGGTAACTAGTCCAATCTGTTAGAAGAGGAATGATATAACTTGATCTTAGATCCTCATAAAAACGCCATTCCAGGAGCACGTTCCAGAATCAATACAACCAGAAGAACATGGGCAGGTCCTTTCTGAATATGGACTCAAATCTTGCTTTAGGTTTCTTTTGTTTCCCTTATGCTTTTCTTTTTTGTTGCTTTATTTATAGTTGCTATAAGAGGACGTATGTTTCTTAACTCGTCATCCTGTTGACCCCCAAGAAGATGCTCTGTCACATTTTGCAGAGGACACCGATTATCTCTTTTTCCATTTTATCCACACAACAAATTTAGGGCTGAGAGAAAGTGGCTCAAGACGAGCCAATACATTTCATGGCTGGGGGGAGGAGATTTGAACCTAGCTCTCCCGGGGTCCTAGTTTGATACAGCAACCACTACCCTTCGCTGGCTCTCAAGATGCCCCAATTCTTTCTCTTTGGGTGCTCCCTCGTCACCCGCAAATCCACTCTGATACAGCCCTTTCAAATTAATTTGCACTGTCTGCGAGAACTGCTCCCTCACCCCCCCACCCACAAAGCCACACAAGGCATGTTCCTCTCACTTTTTGTGTGCGTGGAAAGATGCGTAGGTGAAGCTTTTCCCATCATACTCCATGAAAAACTTGCTGTCGCCCATCCGGATGTGGTATACCTCATTGCCCGAGCAACGCCCATACATTCTTTGCCACTGCTCTGGAGATTCTTGCCCCTCTCTGGAAACAGATGTTATAAAAAGAAAAGCACCCATTAGGCTTCACAGTCAGAATCCAGAGCTCCTCAGTATACTTCTGAACATACATATAGATCAGTGGTTCCCAACCTTTTTTAGACCAGGGACCACTAGGACTTTTTTGATCGGTGCAGGGGCCCCAAGGTTCAAAAAAAAAAAATTCTGAGAATTTGAAAATAAACTTTAATCATAACTGTTAGTTAAACATTAAACTTAGAATAACATTTGAATATATATTTTTATAATAGAGAACTTTTAATTGAAAATATTAATTTATTATGGGTTTATAACTTTGTTTCGCGGACCTTAATTTAGTTCTCGCGGACCCCTGGGGTCCATGGACCCCTGGTTGAGAACCAATGATATAGATGAATAACAGCCCATTCCTGAGCCGCGCTGGCGGCTCGACCCAAAGGCCTTTGGCGGCCAACGAAGGCCTCCGCCAGTGCAGGGGCCCACAAGATCTTGCTTCTGATTCTCTTTTCAGTGGAGCTGCCAGGGACAGGATTTTGGACCTTCTGCATACAAAAGATGCTGCTCTAGCTCTGTGCCATGACTTGTCTTCCACATGAGCGGCAGAGGCTAATCTGGTGAACTGGATTTGTTTCCCCACTCCTACACATGAAGCCAGCTGGGTGACCTTGGGCTAGTCACACTCTCTCAGCCCCACCTACCTCAGAGGGTGTCTGTTGTGGGAAGAGAAGGTGTTTGTAAGCCGGTTTGATTCTTCCTTAAGTTGGCATATAAAATCCTCCTCCTTCTGTGACCACATTTCTTCTTCACCTGGCAGTATCTCATCCTTAGATCACATCAGATGAGCAAGGCCTTTCGAAGTAGGCTTACATGGACCAAGGGGGGAAATGTGGGTGGGCTGGATGGATCCCCGGGCCAGACATTGCTATTATTGTTATGAGCAAAAAGGCAATGATAACGGGATCTTCAGAAAGCTGGGACTGCTCCTTAGCAAAACAGCTGCCTAACACCCATCGTTATATTCTATAAATTACCAGCGCATTCATTTTCCTTTCCCATGAGGGAGTGCTTTTATTTTTTTTAAAGTGTCAGAATATTGGGTTGTATTCAGCAAAGCCTGCAGAGATCTGCAGCTCATACCCCTCTCCTAGTATGGTTCTGATCTCAGCTGACTGAAGTGCTGAGGAAGTGCTTCATGTGTAGGAGTGGGGAATCAAACCCAGTTCTCCAGATTAGAGTTTGCCGCTTTTAGCCACTACACCACGCTGGCTCTTGCTATAACTAATACTCATACGTCTCTGTATTTGCAGTGGTGATGCAAGTGGAAGCAGCATGGCTTTCCATTTATTTATGAATTTAAATTTGTATAATGCCTTGTTCTCCATCACCTTACACAGCCAGGAGTCACCAGCACTCCCCGCCCCTACTTTTATCCTCACAACAACCCTGAGGTGTAAGTAAAGCTGAGTGACTGGCCCCAGTGAGTTTCATGACTGAATCCAACCCAGTTCTTTCCTTCCTTTCCTTTATCCCTTAGAACAGGGGTGGGGAACATCAGGCCCGGGGGCCGTATAAGGCCCTCGAAATCATTTGGTCTGGCCCTTCATGGGTCCTGGCAGATCTCTAGCTCAGAAGGATGCTGCCCTGCCTGAATCTCTTGGGACCTGCTGGGGACAGCAGAGCTCAAAAGTGAGTCTCTCTATGTGGCAGACATTCGGAGCCGTCTCCAGTCATGCCTCTTGGCTAAATGTTTGACCAAATATAGCAGGCTAATTTTTAAGTTGATAATTTTATATGGCCCATGAATGATGTTATAAATATCCAAATGGCCCTTGGCAGAAAAAAGGTTCCCCACCCCTGCCTTAGAAGCTCCTTGATCCATTGATCTTGAGCAGCATATATCTAATGTTTGAAGGATATAAGGACTGAAACAAATCTTGCCACTGACAATGTAGCCTTGGGATCCCTGTCACTTAGTAAAAAAGGCATTATGTCAGACACAGAGGCATTAGATTTATATGTTAAAAGGGGGGAGATATGATGTGATCGAAGTTCCTCATAAAAGCGGCATTCCAAGAGGGCATGAGCTAATGAATCAATAGAGCCAGAAGAGCAAGGACAGGTCCTGTCTGGGTATGGTATATTCAAAATTCTGCCCTGCATAACCACAGAGGGGTTAGCATTCAGTCTAGCTATACAGAAGGCTCTAGAAAGACGAGGAGTTGTCAAATAATAAGTATAAGCAGGCAAACCACGTGGTGTTGGTATTCCGAAGAACTGGGATGACCAACCCAGTTCTAGTCCCACACACTAACCATTACACTAGGTTGGCTCTCTAACATACAGCATGTACCGAGTCTGGCTGTCAGTTAGGCTAAGAACCTGATCAGAATCAGTATTTGCATCCAAGCCAGGAAAGTCTGTTATCTGAGTGTGTGTGCATATGTATGAGTTGTGAGCTATGGCAATAGGCACCGGACATTTCCAGTTGAGGTCCCAGCAGCTGATCTCGAGAGGAAGGAGGCTTTCGGAGATTAGCTGCCAAAAGCTAAGCAAAGGCCAGTAGATAAGACAGCAGCGAGCTAAGCAGGCCGGGCGGCATGCCACCAACCTCTGTTTGGCTATCTCGGTAATTTGCTTTGGCTCCTCATTACTCAAATCCCAGTGAGCCACATCTCCCAAATGGGAAAATAACCCACAGGGTCATCCTACACGACAAAGTGATGGAAATGCTCCCTAGATGTATTTTATGGATGCATGCAATGCTTGACTGGAGAGATTGGACGGAAGTGTATGAATCAAGTTGCCAGATAGCGAAAGCATGCCACTGTGATGAAGGACGATGGCTTTTGCTGGAGCCTGCAAGTTTGAGAATGATGGCCCAGGCTCCAGAAAATACCGGTCCTCTTTCAATCCCAGCTGTCATGCTGGGAAATAACACGATGTCTTTGCATCTGCATTTTTATTATGAGGCCAGCAAACCGAAAAGGGACCCGTGGTTGTAATTCAACATGATATATTTTCAAATGGGAGGTTTCAGTGCTATTCAAAATCGTATTCTAGATGAACAGTGGGAACCATAGCTCATGGAGTGGCCATTTAAAAAACACCAATTAGCTACAGATGAAAAGACAGCCTCTTAAGCATGGGTGCAGTATCTTGAATGCAGGGTTGGTTTTTTTTTTTTTTGCAGGGCAGGGAATGTACAGGTTGAAATCAGAAATGCTCCAAAATCCAAAACTTTTTGAGAGCTGACACGACGCCACAAGTGGAAAATTCCACACCTGACCTCATGTGACGGGTCGCAGTCAAAACGCAAGCAGAAAAAGAAGAGTTGGTTTTTGTATGCCGACTTTCTGTACCACTTATGGGAGAATCAAACTGGCTTACATTCACCTTCCTTTCCCCTCCTCACAACAGACACCCTGTGAGGTAGATGGGGCTGAGAGAGTGTGACTAGCCCAAGGTCACCCAGTTGGCTTCATACGTAGGAGTGGGGAAACCAACCTGGTTCACCAGATTAGAGTCCGCCGCTCACGTAGAGGAGAGGGGAATCAAACCTGGTTCTCCAGATTAGAGTCCACCGCTCTTAACCTCAGCTCTTAACCACTACACCACACTGGTTCACAACAGGCAGTTTATTCAGCATCCCCAAGGGAAAAAAGACCCTCCCAGCCCACTGCAGCTGCAATATACCTTTTTTTGCGCATGCCCAAATTCCCCCACGCAGGCACACCCACAAAGGGCAGTTGTGCCCAAGATATCTCAATGTTTACGCAAATATTTCAAAAGCTGAAAAAAATCCAAAATCTGAAACACTTCTGGTCCTAAGCATTTTGGATAAGGGATACTCAACCTGTATAATTAAAACCAGTTCCACCACAGTTAAAACATATGCTTTCCTTCAGTCTTTACAGTGTGTTTACCACTAACAGTGCAGTAGTTCTGTTTTTCCCGTACGTGAACTTATTGACAATTCATTTACTTACTGTCCTCTGGAGGTGTGAACTAGGAGCGTGACGAGAGTTGAGGTCGCCGGGCAGACACAATTCAGAGCCAGCATGGCGTATTTGCATTCCTCTTCGCAGACCACATGATCTGAAATATTTAAAAGAGCCGTGCAGTTATTCTCATAGCACAATACGGTATTTGGGGGGCCCCAGCATGGAATTTCTATGCACTGAAAATTGTCTTACATTCAGGGCTGACTTCCATTCAGGTAGGTATGTCAGTTTGTGAGTGAATCAACAGAGAGGTTTGCAAAGATTCTCTGATCTGGTGGAACGCCTAATTTCTGCCTCTCACAAGCATTTGCTGTGCACCAGATCATCACTATTTTTTGGATACATTAACCCTTCTATACCAAACCATTTTCATTCTTGCAAGTGCACTTGCAATTGTAGCCTTAAGACTTTCAAAACCATGAGTTTCTCCTTTCAGCTGTTTCGGTCTGAAAGGCTCTGTTTCGATTGTGCTTCTCCCTTGTGCAAATTGAACCTGGGATTCTTTTATTTTCATACCATTTTCTGTTTCCACATTCTCGATATTTCCATAAAATGTATGCATTTTTCAGAATTGTGTACAATATGTATGTGGGGAAAATCCTGAGTCCTGGAGCTAAGGAGACCCCAGGTTCAGGGTCCTGGAGCTCGGGGAGTCTCCCTGAGTTCTTGCCTTTATGCCCAGATTTGCAAGGAGAGAGAGAGACATAAAACATTTAAACTCTTCACAACTATTTATTAGATCACAGAGCAAACTGAAAAGGAAACGTGCATAGCAGATACAACCTCAGAAACACATTAATGCAAATATATAATAATAGGGAATATATTCCGTCTCCAAACCAAGCATGAGCAAAGCACGTGTGATTTTGGCATGGAGCACTGGGACAAAGATAAGAGCGGGGTTATATACTTTATATACCCATTGGAGAGATAACAAATGTCAATCAAAGAATGTAAGTATGCACATTCTCCAGACCCCTCAGGGGAAGGTGGTATGGAGGGTGTGCACATCATACAAGAATTATTTCCAAGCCCTCTGCCCTATCTAATGGGGAAGGCGTGCCCTGGCAGGGTCACAACCAAAGATAATCTCTGACATCAGTGTCTCTTGGATGTTGAGACTTTAGGGATGGTACAGCTAGGCTCTGGAATGTCTGGCAGTAACTTAACCCAAGGGTAACTCACAGCATGACATTCTTATAGCTCATGACAGTATAGTTGTAAAGGATTATGGGAAGAAGAACTAAGCTAAGAATTCAAAAAAGACAACAAGGCCTAGTGTCAACTCTCTAAAGTTCCGCAACAATCTATTAGAACCAAATATATTGCATCTCAAAACTGCACACCATACATACACTACACAAATGAATGTACAAACCCAACAGTGGCAACTGAAAATGAATGACAGAATTATAAATGAAAAAGAAAAGACTCAGTCATTCATACTCTAATTTACAGACACCTAATTGTGATGCTTTTAATGGGCTGCGGATTTGTCACACAGTTTCGTTGCCATCCCAGCCTGTTTCTTTGGACTACATGAATACAGCGCATGGTATTTTCTTTTGAATCCTGTTCTAGTTTGCCATTTCCACAGTGTGGGGGTTGGACCCAGCGAGGGGTCCAATTGGACAGCCCACATGCTGAAGACCCAGAAGCTGATTGCTTTATGTCCCAATTCCTACTCGGTAGGAAGAACCTGATTAGGTGCTGGAGGATAACGGTGCCTTATTTTCATTCTCCAGCATCTATGTTTTGGGCTGATAAAAAACCTACCCAGGGAATAATGAAGACAGGGAACAATGAAGAACAATGAAATAAACAGAAAAAAACCCAGAAAAAGTAGTAGAAGTCTGCAAAGAAATTGCAATCGAAGATGGACCACCAAGGAGAAAGAAAATGAGGGTAATGGAACTGCTGATCCAGCTTATCTGAAAATCCAAGTTTCACTCTACCTTCCTAACAAGTTCTTTTACAGTACAATCCTAAATGTAGTTACACCCTTCTGTGTGATGTAGTGGTTAGGAGCGGTGGACTCTAATCTGGTGAACTGGGTTGGTTTCCCCACTCCTACACGTGAAGCCAGCTGGGAGACTCCTTCAAGATAGAGAAAAGGCAGAGTATAAAAACTAACTCTTCTTCTTCTTCTCAAGCCATCAAATGCTTAGGATGGCATTGTTCAAAGCTGAGCAACTCTTTAAAAGGCTGTGGGACTCTGTTCTCTGTCGTCCCCCTCCCAAATAAATAGAACCAGTCAATGTTACAGACATTTGATAGCTCAGATTAGTGAAAATCTAGAGCATGGCTTTTTGAGATGCATTAAAAATCTCAAAACTGAAATGAAAATACCCCCCCTCCTCTGAAGACCATTTCAGCTGCAGTTAGAATACTGCAGCGGCTAGCAATCCATGCTAAAGATAAATTGAACTGAATTAAAATGCATTTATTTCAGATCAGGATTGTAAAAAAATAGATTGAACAAGTATGGTTTCTGAGACTAACGATGTTCATGAGCAAGAAAATCTGGATTTTTATTGGCTGAAATTAAGAATGCAAACATGTTTATTTATTGATTTGTCTCCTAAAACATATAGGCCATTTGAGTGGCATACAAACTAAAACCATATTAAGTAACTGACATATTAAAACACATTCTCCATTCTCTAGCTTTATCTCTCTCACACAAGCAAAATCCAGGCCAGGACCTGAACGTTTTGCAATACTATAAAATCTGATTCCAGGGTGAGTATTCCCAAACAAGACTGCAAAATTTGGATTTAGGGCATGAAATCTAAGAATATTCTTCCTGATACACCATTTCAGTGTTTTGTTTTTGAAAAGAGAAAAAAAGGAACTGACCAGCAAATTTCACATGGAACTTATTCTCAGGCTTGAGGATCTGGACGTAAAGGGGACAATTTGGAGCAAAGTCTTTCACCGCCCACGCCCTTAGGATGGTTTGATGATCCTACAGAAAGGGAAAGAGAAGAGAAAAACCGTTGTTTGTGCACTTGCTTGTGGTATCATGTAAACTAGATCATAAGGGTTGCATTTTCAAAACAGCAGGATTGGCACTAGAAAACACCACCCAGCCAATATTTGAAATTTGCCAGAATTTTCAAGTTGCTACTAAATTTCATATATAATCCAAACAGATGATTCCAAGTAGTAAAATTGTGGAACTCCCTGCCCCAGGATGTGGTGATGGCAGCCAACTTGGAAGGCTTTAAGAGGGGAGTAGACATGTTCATGGAGGATAGAGCTATTCATGGCTACTAGTGAAAATGGACACTAGTCATGATGCATACCTATTCTCTCCAGGACAAGAGGGGCATGCCTATTATATTAGGTGCTGTGGAACACAGGCAGGATAATGGGCTTCCTAGAGGCACCTGGTTGGTCACTGTTTGAACAGACTGCTGGACTTGATGGACCTTGGTCTGCTCCAGCATGGCCTTTCTTGTTCTTAAGTAGCCCTTGCACAAGAAGACAGCACTTCTGCCAGCACAATGATCTTCAATGTGTCATGCCTTTGAGAATCTTGGTACCTGCTAATCTGTTCCTTTGTGCCCATTTACTTCTTCCCCAAAGCAAAGAGCCAATCCTGACTTTCCTTCACCTCCTTGGAGCAGGAGATGCTTCAGAATAGTCCAGGAGAGGTCACCTTTGTGCCTGCAAGGAGCACCCATTTGGAAACAGCTGCCACCCTCTTATAGGGGGATGCTTGGCCTGGAACTTGCTAACATCTCATGGAAATTCCCAGTGTTTTTGCTTGGACCCAGCCCCCAGACTGCTGATTTTGTCAGCCATCTCTGACTTACAGCAGCGGTGCGGTCCACTTCGTTTCGGCTGCTCAGGATGAAACATGCTTCTCCATTGTCCATCCTGAAAATATAATTGATCTGTCAATTGAAGCCAACAGGAGCTGAATGCCAGATTAAAGCATGAAGTAACAGGACTGTATTTGGGGTGGGTGGGACTCCTACAGGACAACAGATCCACCACCCCGAATCAGATCCCCAGAGAACCTGCACCCTCAAGATCCTTCAGCCAGCTCACGGTGGTCTATCTTTCCCTTTTGTTGTCCTCCCTCCCTCCCTCCCTCCCTCCCTCCCACCAGCTGGGTGGGATCTCCTTTCCCCAAGCTCTGAAGGATACTTGAGCAGAACCACTGAGGAACAAGCTGCCAACAACCGTCCCCCATTGAGGAAGCCCCCACAGACATTAAGGAATGTTAACCCTCTTTTGCCATAGGCCTTGACCTTGGACCAAACCCATTCACATCAACCAGAGAGCATTCTCACAACATTAACATGCTTCAAATCTGTATGATGCTTCAGAATGCTTAGTGTCCTGCACACACATTATCTTGCTATGATCTTTATAACAACCCTGTAAGGTAGGTCAGCAACATTGTCTCCATAATGCAGAAGGGAATGGGCTGAGACTGACTTGCCTAAGGCCACTCTGTGAATTCATTTATTGAATATTTATCCTATCCTCCCTCCCAGGAGCAAAACAGGCCCATGTGACTCTCCATCCTTGTCTCTTCCAACCTTGTGTGATTTTGTGATTTTTGTGATCCTTATAACAACATTGTGAGGAGAGGTAGACTGAGCGAAAGATGATGCAAGGTCATCCAGTGAATGTTAGGGCTGAAAGTGGATTCGAACCCGTGTTTCCCTTGTCCTAGCCTGATACACTGCTAAGTCAACATGCACTGTTGAAGGCCTTCTTTCATGGGAGGGTATGATTCAAATCAAGGATTTCTTGGCTCATAGCTCTGTCTCTTAGTTACTAGACCACAGTGGTTGCAGTCCCCTCCCCCCCCCCAAGCAACATCCCAAAAAATAGGAAAGAAAATGTGTATACAAGCTCTGGAAGCTTATGGGACAATTTCAGGATGTCTCCGATCAGCTTGGTTCCCTTTTTCCCACTCACTTTGCTCTCATAAGATCCTGATCTTTCAGTGCAGATCCTTGGAGATAGATCACCCGCTGTGACCACAGTGGGATCTGCAGGACCCGCCGTACCTGGATATCCATCTCTGTTGGACAAAGGATCACAACGTAGTAATCCTGCAAGAGAAACCCTGGCATGAAATAACAAACCATCTTATGTATTTATTTACATGCATCTTCCTAGAGTGTTTTCAGCATTACGTTTTACATTTCTTAAATGATGAAAAAAGACGTAACAGCTTTAAAATTTAGATTTTTTTTAAAAATGGACCCCTGCTTTTAGTGTGGTAAAGAAAATGCATAGAGATTCATTATATGCCTCATTATATGCCTTATATGCCTTATGCATTATATAATCACATTATATGTGATTTGATTATATGCCATCAAATCACAGCTGACTTATGGTGACCCCAGTGAGGGGCTTTCAAGGCAAGTGAGAAGCATAGGTGGTTTGCCATTGCCTTCCTCTGCAGAGTCTTCCTTGGGGGTCTCCCTTCCAAGTACTGACCCTGCTTAGCTTCCGAGATCTGACAAGATCGGGCTATACAATGCTCCTTCCCTCCAAAAAGTGTTTACAAAGTAAGAAAAACATAGTTTTCATTGTATTTTTATCAGTTTTAATACAATGCAGGAACAATGCGGTACCCAATATTAAAGTAAAGGTCCCCTGTGCAAGCACTGGGTCATTCCTGACCCATGGGGTGACTTCACATCCCGACGTTTACTAGGCAGACTTTGTTTGCGGGGTGGTTTGCTACTGCCTTCCCCAGTCATCTTCCCTTTACCCCCAGCAAGCCGGGTACTCATTTCACTGACCTCGGAAGGATGGAAGGCTGAGTCAACCTTGAGCCAGCTGCCTGAAGCCGACTTCTGCCGGGATCGAACTCAGGTCGTGAGCAGAGCTTTTGACTGCAGTACTGCAGCTTACCACTCTGCGCCACAGGGCTCCTAATGTTATTAAAGGGGGGGGGGGGAATTAAATCCTTCCAGTCATGTATCTCATCATATCTCATTTTAGTTCCTAGACTGCATTTTTTCAGGCAGTTTTTTGAGTATCTCTCTTCTGAGAAAAATAACTACCATCCATTTGTCAAGATACCAATTCAGCCAGCCATCACCTGCAATCTTGGATGAGCGTAAAATTCATTGAGGAAATCCATGAGCAGGTCAATCTTCAAGGAGCTGACACAAAGGACGACGTGTTTTTCCGTTTGCGCTCGGTGGCGGCTGTAGTTCCCACCTGACTTTTGCCGTTCCATCCACAAGTACACAAGTTCCTCAAACTGCAGACAAAAGAACAGGCTGCTTTTTAAGCCAGGTTGGAAAAAAATTGGCTTTGGAAATTCAGAATGTGGGTCCTTTCAAGCAATTTCATTCATGTGATACATACATTCCTTTTCCACCTGTCCCCCACAATAGAGCTCCAGGTGGTATGCATGAAGTTCCTGAACAACTTGTCATCCAGGCATCAGCCAGAACCCACATTTGCTTAACTTCAGCAGACTCACAGCATTGTGTGCCTTTCTGAGATTATTCTGATTTGGTTGAATGTGTTTGCTTCATAGAGAATGAAAACCAAGACACCTCTGGCTGCAGTCTCTCAGCTCATCTACAAAGTGATTGGGGGCCTTAGGCAAGCCTATCATCTCTCAAATCTCAGGCCTGATCTGCAATGGAAGGTTGATAATACTGGCCTACCTAACAGAGTTGTAAGAGTGACTGAAATAATGTATTTAAGAAATTCTAAAAAAATATTGGCCTGCTTCACAGAGCCGTTGCAAGTATTACTGAGAATCGTTTATAAAACAGTGAAAATTTGAGAGTTTTCCCTGTCTGTACTCCAACCAAGTATATCTACCACCCACTCATATAAACAAGTGGTTTTATTCTACCCCATGAAAGTTTAGGCCACAGTAAATTCATTAGTCTTTAAGCTGACCAGTAGCTGTTTTGTTGGTTTATTCTGAGATAATATGAATTACTTGGAACATTTTGGAAAGAAAATATTAATAGCATTAATATTAAAGTATTATAATATATTTGTTTAGATATTTCAATATCACTTTGAAGGGTTGAAGATAAGTTTACTCAGTTGCTATTAAATACCTGGGACTACAATATCTGTTAAAATCCACAGTATGGCAAATTCATTGCTGATTCATTTATAATATTTCTACATGGGAGTTCAGCTCTAGATGGGATTAGAAATGCCATGTCACCCATGAGCTTCTAGCCGCTTAACAGGATTTGTAAGTATGTGAGATACTCAGCTGAAGAGACAGGGATTCAAATCTTGACTCAGTCGTGAAACACATTGGGGGACACAATCTCTCAGCCTAACATACTTCAGAGGATTGTTGTGAGGATAAAGAGGGGCAGGAGGACCACGTATGTCACCTTGAGTTATTAGGATGGAGCGGTATAAATACATCTCTCTCTCCAGTATGAAATCCAAATGATAGCACAAGGACACTGTACAGGTTGAATTTGTGCCAGGCACACCAGGAAGGAAGCTTGAAACTTGTTTTCTGAGCTTGGGCGGAGTGCTTTTGCTCAGCCTTGAATAACCATAACTCATCCCCACATAATTAGTATTAAAAAGAGCACACAAAGATTTCCCATGCAGCATGGGTTCCAGGTCCAACACAAACACATCCCCCACCCAACCGCGCACACAACCTTCTTTTCTTTTCTTTTAGACATGAAACCACTGGAGAACGGCAGCGGACAGCTGCTCTGTTTGCTGCTGTAGCTCAGGGCATCAAACTGACACAGTTCAACAGCTCTGTGACAGCTTCTCAACCAAGTGGGAAAAACTGGCACTTCCCTCGCTGACTGGTTGGAGAACTCTTGCCTGCCCCAAAGCACTTGCAGTCAGTTGAGCAGCCAAGGATATCGTGGAACCAGCCAGATCATAATCCGTATCAGTGAGCCCTGCAATTTATTCACTTTGAGTCATTTACAGCTGATGTCTCCCCTTCTGTCTCAGTGCCATTATTCTGCTAAGCTTCGTATGACTGGCAATTAGAAGGCTGAGCAAGCAAGGGACTTGCCAACTTGAAGCAAAACACTTTGCCATCTAGCTCAATCTCCTGGCAGAGGAGCTAATCTGATGTTGCAAAATGCTTGTGTTAGCTCAGCTCTTGCAATGGTGTTAGCTTGGCAGGTCTCAGTCTCATTCCTTACAATACCTCAGCTACTTTTGAAAAGCAAACTCCTGAATCTGAGGTAGGAGATAGTTGAGATTCAAGGTTTTGTGAACTTTACAAGATCTTACAAGAGATTCCCAGTTTAGAATGTACAAAAAAAGAGCACAATATTCAATACAGTATCCAAAATCATTCTTGATGTTTTAAAGAATTAGATCTGAGTTAATGGAACTTATATTTGCCCTGGTTTCCTTGGCTTTTACCTTCATCATGGGTCAAGTATTGTGGACAGAGAGGGAGGACTTCAAGACCAGGGGAGAAGCCAAATTCTCTCTCTGCTTGGATTTTCAAAGGCATGCAGCCTCATCACTCAAGAGCTGGAATACTAGATCAAAGCAGAACATTATGCACAGAGAGCAACTCCTCTGTAAAATCGCTGATGCTTAGCAATACACTTTTCAGCACTTTTGTAAGATAAATGATAAGCTGCAACTCTGCTCAGGTCCTTTGCAATTCAAGCTGAGGTGTTTTGCTTCACTTGAGGAATACCTGATGGCCTTAACTCTGCCAATATGTTTTAAGTCCTTTTCAGTCATTACATCTGGGATGTTCCTACTTTGCATACCTGCGGTCCTCCAGATCCACGATGTTAAATTGTGTGAGCAGGGTGATGTTCCTATTTTCTAATTTCAGTATGTGCAAATTCATACCAGCAGCAAACCTGGGCTTCTGATTGTGTGCATTGGAGGTGGAAAGTACATGCATTGCTCTCTTTGCACAAAACAGTTATTGTGTGCATCAAGAAGATCACACCCTCTTGCAAGGTGGCAGTACCAAAACACTCCCAAGTACCAGAAATGCAGCAAGTTAAACAGGACTTTGGTCATGGCTCATCTGAATATAACTTCGGCCTTACCTGCAGGGGTAACACAACCAAGGCCACACAAATCATGATCACGACTAGCAGCTGAGAGGGCCAGATCTTGGGGGTGACGTCGCCATAGCCCACAGTGGAGAAGGTGACAATACAGAAATAAAAAGACTTGAAGAGAGAGAGATTTTCACCGGCCCTTTCCAAGTGCTGAATTCCACAGGTCCTGAACAAAAAGGAGGAACAAACAACAATTATGTTTGCATGCAAAACCCTGGGATTCTACCCTGTAACTAACGTGGAACTGAGATCCAGTTGAATTCTCAAACTGAAAACATGGGCATTGTCAGCAGTGAATTTTCATATACCACATCCCAAATTTGGTAGGGATTCCACCTTTCTCTTATTCATTTTGCTCTAGTTGATATATACTGAAAAAGCTGGCAATAACACCCAAGCAAGTATTGTAATAACTACAGCCAACATAAAGTTCTTCACACATTCAGAATCTGAATCCAAAGTTTCAAATTTCTAAATGTTGAAGATTTGAGTCTAAACTCCTAAAAATTTTATTTCTTGTTGACGATTTTAAGATCATTATTAATGTTCCATTCCTATTGAAATCAAGCATGTCAGACAGAAGATAAATCTAGAACCACTCACCTAACACCCTAGTTTTTCTAGGTGAATGGAATTTTTGTGTATGCAGGAGCATCCAGTCATCGGAGACCCCACCCCTAATTAGTCCTGACCCCCTTTTGTAACTGTACATAATGGCTCAAACCTATGCATGATTGCTGCATTTTGTCTCATGCGCATACAAATTAGACTCCATCCCCATCATTTGGAACACTGCTTTTCAAACAGTCATGAGGGAAACAGCAGGAGTCCAGTAGCACCTTAAAGACTAACTAAATTTCCAGCAGGGTATAAGCTTTCATGAGCCACAGCTCACGAAAGCTCATACCCTGCCAGATATTTTGTTAGTTTTTAAGATGCTACTAGAAGGAGCCCCGTGGCGCAGAATGGTAAGCTGCAGTACTGCCGTCCAAGCTCTGCTCACGACCTGAGTTTGATCTCAACGGAGGTTGGTTTCAGGTAGCCGGCTCAAGGTTGACTTAGCCTTCCATCCTTCCAAGGTCGGGAAGATGACTAGGGAAGGCACTGGCAAACCACCCCGTAAACAAAAGTCTGCCTAGTAAACGTCGAGATGTGACGTCACCCCATGGGTCAGGAATGACCCGGTGCTTGCACAGGGGACCTTTACCTTTTTAAGATGCTACTGGACTCTTGCTCTTTTCTACTGCTATTGACAGACTAATGCATCTATCCATTGTGATCTACAGTCATGAGGGAGAGAGCCTATGTATGCAGATGATGTGCTGACTTTGGGGTGGATATGTAAAGGCTGGGAGTATGGCCAGCATACATGTTTAAATAGGGTTTCTATATAAATATGCCTGTCTACACATGTTCAGTGGGCAGGATGATGATGATGATGATAGAGGGTTCTAGAAACATATGCAACTCAGAGGCTGTACAACTGATATACGCAACAGCCTTGGTGGAAGATGAGGGTCTGATCCACGTGGGTAGGTGAATCCTCAGATGTCTGCTTGCACTAAGTGATTCTTTGACTCTTTCCAACTCTGTAATCAACAAGGTTAATTCCACATTTGATAAGGTTGCCATCTCCGGATTGGGAAATACCTGGAGATTTGGGGGATGGAGTCTGAGGAGGGCGGGGTTGGGAGAGGGGAGGGACTTTGATGCCATAGAGTCCAATTGCTAAAGTGGCCATTTTCTCCAGGGGAACTGATATCTAGCGCCTGGAGATCAGTTGTAATAGCAGGTCTCCAGCCACCACCTGGAGGTTGGCAACCCTAACATTTGAGCCTACTGAAAGACCCTCAGATGATTTTGGGCTTTTGGGTAGGTAGGTGGCCAAGGCCGCGGCCCAGTGTGCTGGCGCAGGTCAAGAAGAATTGCTTTGAAAGCTCCCAGCTTCTCGTTTCCACGTGAGTCACTGGAGGAGGCATTGCTTTCAGAGTCATCTCGGCTAATAGAAATATCGCCTGAATGGAGCAGAGATTGAATTTAAGTAGGCCTGGGAGAGACATACACAGAACCACGGTCAAAGCTGGCTGTGCGGACGTCGGGCAAAACGAGGGCAGCCATTAACATGAGCAAGGCAAAGCTTAAATATCTGCTTTACATTTTAGTTGGAGGAGGGAGAAGCTAAGGGAGCAACAAAAGATGGAGAACAACTGTGTGCTATGCTTGTTTATGTTGTTGCTTATATTTATTTGATTTTTTACATGTTAAAATGCTGTTATTATGCCAATAAAGGTTTATGTATGTGTGTATTTGATTTTTACTCTGCCTTTTCCCAACCAAATTCAGGCTCAGGGCAGCTAACAACCAGGAAAATATACAGTTAAATAAAATGCCCTATACAATAGGGTTGCCAACCTCCAGGTACTCAACAACAACAGACACCTGTGCTGTAACTGGAAGTAAGGAAAGGCAAACAGCACGAGGCTCAACAATAATATAGTAAAGAAACTATAAAGAATATCAATACATATGTGATCACAATCACTATATTACCAACTTTACAAATATGAACAATACATTACAATGACCCACACGTTTAAGTAGACCCCTAAATTTCCTCAACAGAATGGGATCTGCACACTGTTCTAGGTCCCAATCCTGAATAAGTAAGAGAAAGTTCCTACTAACTGACTGAGCAGTGAACACAATGAGTGGCGTGCGCAGCTGCAAATGCTGCTGAGAAGTTCGAACGTTCCCGAGGGACTCGAGCAGGCTGCATGCGCAGCAGCTGGGATAGCCACTCAGAGACAAGCAGAAAAATCCCAGCGAAATGGTGATGCATCGGCAGGTCGGAGCACTGCCGGGAGGCACTGCCGGGAGGAGGAGGAGGAAATGCCAGCAGCAGCTGCCGGGAGTCCGGGAGAACCCGGAATGATGGAAACGCTCCTTCCGGAATATTATGCATTTTCACTAAGAAAAATCAGCCTTCGATTCACTGTCCTTTCCCCCAGGTTACCCTCAAAGAAAAATATTCATATTTATGAAGTTGATAATATAGTGATTGTGATCACAAGTTATATGTATTGATATTCTTTATAGTTCCTTTACTATATTATTGTTGAGTCTCGTGCTGTTTCTCTTTCCTAACCTCCAGGTACTAGCTGCAGATTTCCTGCTGTAACAACTGATCTCCAGCCGAAAGAGATCATCTGGAGAAAATGGCTGCTTTGGTAATTGGATTCTATGTCACTGAAATCCCTCCCCTCCCCATACCCCGCCCTCCTCAGGCTCTGCCCCAAAAACCTCCCGCCGGCAGCAAAGAGGGACCTGGCAACCCTACTATACAAACATTTAGGCTAACATTTAAAATCCTTACCAAACATTAAAATTCAAGACAGCACCCCTATAAAACTAATACTACTACTAATAATAATAATGGGGAGAGCAATCAGGGAGAAGGAGGGAGAAGAAGGAATGGGAGAAAGGAAAAGGATGGGGAGGAGAAAGAGGGAAAGGGGAAGGGGAAGGGGGGGATAAGGGACAGGGACAGGAAGGCCATCCAAGATGGAAACCTCAACCACAGGCCTGGTGGAACATCTCAGTCTTGCAGGCCCTGGGGAACTGAGACCGGTCCTGCAGGCTCAGGTCTCATTTGATAGAGAGTTCCACCAGGCTGGAGCCAGAGCTACGAAGGCTCTGATCGAGGACAGCCAGACACTTTTTGGGCCAGGGTCCACCTTGATGGAGGCTGGACAAAATGTGATATAAAAATACAGGGAGGAAGGTTTATGTTAGACATTAGGAAGCACCAGGGTGCCTGGCCCCCACTGGAAGGGGAATCCCCCTCCTTCAGCTACTCCAACGCAGCTAGAAGATTTCTGTTCCAGGCTTGGTACAGCAAAGGTTGCAAGGAGATGTCTAGATTTCAATATGTTCTCAGTGAAGCTACTGGGAATCTTCAGGAGGGGTCTAGAAACCGAGCTGATTTCTAATGGATTCATTTTAATAATGAACTCAGACATCCAGCTTACATCTTGACACTTTATCTGTTTTTAACAGATTAATTACGAACATCTTTAAAAGGTAGAACATCTTTAAAAGTAGAACAAGTAGAACATCTTTAAAAGGTGTCATCTGGTTTTGGACTCCTGGCCTATGATCTATAGGGCAGGCCCTCTCCCTGAGTCCACCCTGATATAAAATGCTGGAGACTAATTTCTCCAAGAAGGCATCCCATCTAATCCATGCATGCAACATCAGCGGTTAAAATATGTATCAATACCAGTCAAATGCAAGCTTACCCAGTGAAAACAAGACACAGCAAGGTGCAGATCAAAATCAGCACCTGATTGAACATGGCTGACTGTGTTCTTTGGATGGCTCGGTGAAGGTCGTTCTAGAAAGAAAGAAACTCCATTTGTAGCTGCACCAGAGGCTTGTGTCAGCTGTCCCACTGAAGAGTCAGTGGGATAAAAAGCAAGTGTCTATCACACAGACGCGAAATCCAGAATTTGCAACAAGCATGGCAGATTAGTAGGGTTGCCAACTTCCAAGTGGCACCTAGACATCTCCCACTATTACAGTTGATCTCTAGATGACCAAAACCAGTTTCCCTGGAGAAAATGGCTGCTTTGGAGGGTGGACTCTATGGCATTACACCCTGCTGGTCCTTCCCCTCCCCAAACCCAACTTGCCCCATAGGGTTGTCAGGTCCCTCTTTGCCACCAGAGGGAGATTTTGGGGGCCTCGTGGTGCCTTCTTTTTCAGTACCTGAAGGTTGACAACCCTACTAGCCCAGGATCCACCCCCAAAATCTCCAGGTACTTTCCAACCCAGAGTTGGCAACCCTACAGATTAGGGGCCAGGCCATCTCCGAGGCCCAGTTGGGCGTGTCCTTCAAAACTGCCTAGACCCACCCATTTTCTGCAATTTCCTGCCCCCTTTTCTCCCATCAATCCCACAGTCCAGTCTGTCCAAACAGAACATAAAGAGAATATTGTAAGCATCTGTCTTTCTAGTGGATTATGAGAGTGATCTTTCGGCTACTCACAATCATGTTTTCCAAGGCATACTTTGCCAGCCAGCAGTTCAGGAAAACAGGAATGAATAAATTCCGCAAACGAGGCCAAAATATCTAGAAGAACAAGTCCCAGTTATCTGCATGTTTATTCAGAGCAATGTTCCTGCTTCATCTGAAGAATAAAAATATCCATAGATTACTACCCAAATCCCCAAATATACATAGCATCTAACTGTGCATTGAATGGTTTACACCAGCGATGTATAACTAACTCACTATAAATAACAAGAACTGACATTAATATTAATATGACAGTCTCACTCTTAAAAACACTTTCTGCACAGCATCATGTGATAATCCTTGCAATCACCCTGTAAGGTAGGCCAGTATCATTTCCCTCATATTGTACAATAGGGGTCCCCATGACTAAGTATTCTTCAACGTACATTAAATAATACAAAATAAGTATACACAGGCATACAGATAAGACCGCAATCACAGTAAACAGGACCAAATGCATTTCGGCCCAATGGGCCCTCTTCAGTGGTCACTAATACATAGGTCAGTGGCCCCGGCGGGCGCATTTGGAATTCTGACATGGCATGGTGGGTGCAGAAACAAAATGGGCGTCACAAAATGGCTGCTGCAGGAGGCAAAGCCGGCCACAAAATGATTGCCACGGTTTAACTTCGGCAGCACAGTACAGATCCTTGTGTTTTGGTGGCAGCTGGTGCCAAAGCAACATGTTAAAAAAAATCTGCACAGTCAATCAGATCTCCAACAGTCCATCACAAGGCTTGCTGGGCAAAAGTCCTACTTGGCCACGCCCACTTCCTAGAAACACCTGGCGGGTGCCAGAAAAGGTGTCTGTGGGCGCCATGGCACCCACGGGCACCATGTTAAGGACCTGTGTTGTACAATGACACATCTTGCAATGGCTTTTTTGTCTAACCTACCTCACAGGGTTCTTGTAAGGATATAAATGAAGCAGGGATAATGAGGTACACTGCCTTACGTTCCTTGGAAGAAGAAGGGCGGGATAAAAATGTACTAAACAAATAGATGACCTCTTCCACACCCGTTTCTCCATGTTTTTTGATTCTGCATGATGATAGCCTAATACTTTGTGTGACTCCAGGCTCTTGATAAATAACATTAATATTCATCGATGAGCTCGCATTTTGACTTTTAACGTTTGCTGTTACTTTCCAACGTTCTGTGCGTAGGTGAGCTCCATCATCATTTCGGCTGTGTCTCCCAGCGGTGACTTTTGGTACTGAGAAATGCCCCTAACTGAGTTCCTGTGAAGATTCCATATATTTTTCAATGAACTGTACAAGAAAATCTCACTGGTAGATGCCCCCTCCATTAGCTTTACACAAATACAACTGTTTTCTTTAGCAATCTCAACGGCACACACTTACAGTGATAATGAAGGGAACGGTGTTGATCATTTCAAGGATAAAGGAAACCCGAAAGATCTGCTCCCAAATGTTTCCCTAGGAGGAGAAGCAGATTGTGTTACAGCTTGTTCCCGCATGCATATATGATTAATTAATCTTAACACTCAAGCCCCATGCAGATACACATGGGGTGCACATGGAGTAGCGCTGGTGTTTGTGCCACCAGTGACTCCCATATGTCTATGCATATTGATGGGAATTACAGGAATAGTACCTCAGAAATAGGAGTACTGAGTTTCATTAATTCTCCAAAAGGAAAGCCGAGGGGGTTCTTGGCACTCACTCAGATTTCGGAGGGTGAAGCTTTCATTCCTTTAATTTCGTTGCTTGGTTGGTATTGGGTGGGAGAGAACTAAGCCTCAATCCGAAGAAATATCTACGGCGATGTAATCCCCTCAAGCCAGCAACGCCAGCATCTGAACCTCCGAAAATCTTATTTAAGCACTCTCGAAGAGTTCAAGAGTCGAACCGCTCTTCATCGGCAGCAGGAGCATTCCCGACACCCGTTCCACTTTTTAGGAATCGGGGGGGGGGGGCACATAAGCCCCTTTTATTTGATATTTCTCGGTTCTTCACTGGAGCTCCGGGAAGAAGCTGTGCTTAGGTCAGCTGCCCACCGGAAGTCCAGAGTACTGATCTCATGCCTCATAGGTACTCACATGGGCTATTGAGCACATATTTCAACCAGTTTGTGAGAATATGAATGTAGGAGGCTACTGTATACCCATGTCAGAACACCGATCCATCAAGTGCAGCATTACCTACTCTGATTGGCAGTGACTAGCCAAGACTCCAGGCAGAAAAGGACTTCCCCAACAGCATTCCTTTACATT